>NC_133359.1:28012743-28312743 GCF_030506205.2 Paramisgurnus dabryanus | reverse complement strand
CAAAAGTGCCCCAATGAAAAGTCAATGGGGCAAAATCCCATAGACTTACCATTGCAAAAATTTTGACGGGTCATAGGTCCGAGCCAGGATTTCATAGAAACATGTGGGTTACTAAATTTGAAGAGGGTGCTAGACTCTGTCAGGACGTCCCCCACAATGGGGTGTAAGGTTACCATAGCAACCATTTTGGGCACCCTAGCAACCTATACCATAGACTGCCATTATAAAATGCCCGGATGGATATCTTTGCACCACAGTGTCATAGAGACATGGGGGTGGGCTCATTTTACTCAGGCATCCAATCAGTCTCTCAGGATCCTTACAGACTTACTAAGCCACGCCCCTAGCAACCACTTTTGAGCACCCTAGCAACATAAAATACAAACAGTTATATCTCGGCATCAGAACATCGTAGAGACACAGGGGTTGGACCGTTTTACTTGTGACTAGGGGTGTAACAATTGGGCACATCATTGGCCACTCCCAAGCCACGCCCCTAGCAACCAAATTTGAGCACCCTAGCAACCGAATAAACAAAGCCTTATATCTCCGCATCAGAACATCGTAGAGACACGGGGTTTGGACCGTTTTACTTGTGACTCGGAGTGTAATCACTGGGCACATCATTGGCCACTCCCAAGCCACGCCCCTAGCAACCAAATACAGTACCCTAGCAACAGAGTAAACAAAGCCTTATATCTCCGCATCAGAACATCGTAGAGACACGGGGGTTGGACCGTTTTACTTGTGACTCGGAGTGTAATCACTGGGCACATAATTGGCCACTCCCAAGCCACGCCCCTAGCAACCAAATACAGTACCCTAGCAACAGAGTAAACAAAGCCTTATATCTTCGCATCAGAACATCGTAGAGACACGGGGGTTGGACCGTTTTACTTGTGACTCGGAGTGTAATCACTGGGCACATCATTGGCCACTCCCAAGCCACGCCCCTAGCAACCAAATACAGTACCCTAGCAACAGAGTAAACAAAGCCTTATATCTCCACATCAGAACATCGTAGAGACATGGGGGTTGGACCGTTTGACTCATGACTCGGAGGGTAATCACTAGTGGATGCCAATTTTTTCCCTAGCAACCAAATACAGTACCCTAGCAACCGGATAAACACAGCCTTATATCTCCACATCAGAACATCGTACAGACATGGGAGTTGGATCGTTTAACTTTTGGCTTGGAGTATAATCATATATGTTCCCCAGAATTTTGCCACGGCAAGCACCACTCACATTTTCTTCAGGAAATGTACCTATCTAGTTATTATTATTATTATTATTCTTCTTTTTCTGGACACTTTTTCGGCGCGTAACTCGTCCCGCACGCTTTGTCGTAGACCCATAAATTAGGGCTCAAATCGACCGGCTTATTAAGGAGAGGTGTGCTATGACTTTTATAAGCGATCGGGTGCAGGATTTCCGAAAGGGGGGCGAAAAACTACCCAAAAAATCCCATTGACTTAACATTGCGCCCAACTTTGACGAGTCATAGCTCCACTCGAGGATTTTGTAGAAACATGTGGGTTACAACATTTGAAGAGGGTGGTAGGCTCTGTAAGAACATGGATCACAATGGGGTGTAAGTTGTACCCCTGGGGTGTAAGAGGTGCCCAAAAGTGCCCCAATGAAAAGTCAATGGGGCAAAATCCCATAGACTTACCATTGCAAAAATTTTGGAGGGTCATAGGTCCGAGCCAGGATTTCATAGAAACATGTGGGTTACTAAATTTGAAGAGGGTGCTAGACTCTGTCAGGACGTCCCCCACAATGGGGTGTAAGGTTACCATAGCAACCATTTTGGGCACCCTAGCAACCTATACCATAGACTGCCATTATAAAATGCCCGGATGGATATCTTTGCACCACAGTGTCATAGAGACATGGGGGTGGGCTCATTTTACTCAGGCATCCAATCAGTCTCTCAGGATCCTTACAGACTTACTAAGCCACGCCCCTAGCAACCACTTTTGAGCACCCTAGCAACATAAAATACAAACAGTTATATCTCGGCATCAGAACATCGTAGAGACACGGGGGTTGGACCGTTTTACTGGTGACTAGGGGTGTAACAATTGGGCACATAATTGGCCACTCCCAAGCCACGCCCCTAGCAACCAAATTTGAGCAACCTAGCAACCGAATAAACAAAGCCTTATATCTCCGCATCAGAACATCGTAGAGACACGGGGTTTGGACCGTTTTACTTGTGACTCGGAGTGTAATCACTGGGCACATCATTGGCCACTCCCAAGCCACGCCCCTAGCAACCAAATACAGTACCCTAGCAACAGAGTAAACAAAGCCTTATATCTCCGCATCAGAACATCGTAGAGACACGGGGGTTGGACAGTTTTACTTGTGACTCGGAGTGTAATCACTGGGCACATCATTGGCCACTCCCAAGCCACGCCCCTAGCAACCAAATACAGTACCTTAGCAACAGAGTAAACAAAGCCTTATATCTCCACATCAGAACATCGTAGAGACATGGGGGTTGGACCGTTTGACTCGTGACTCGGAGGGTAATCACTAGTGTATGCCATTTTTTCCCTAGCAACCAAATACAGTACCCTAGCAACAGAGTAAACAAAGCCTTATATCTCCGCATCAGAACATCGTAGAGACATGGGGTTTGGACCGTTTGACTCGTGACTCGGAGGGTAATCACTAGTGGATGCCATTTTTTTCCCTAGCAACCAAATACAGTACCCTAGCAACAGAGTAAACAAAGCCTTATATCTCCGCATCAGAACATCGTAGAGACACGGGGGTTGGACCGTTTGACTCATGACTCGGAGGGTAATCACTAGTGGATGCCATTTTTTTCCCTAGCAACTAAATACAGTACCCTAGCAACAGAGTAAACAAAGCCTTATATCTCCGCATCAGAACATCGTAGAGACACGGGGTTTGGACCGTTTGACTCGTGACTCGGAGGGTAATCACTAGTGGATGCCATTTTTTTCCCTAGCAACCAAATACAGTACCCTAGCAACAGAGTAAACAAAGCCTTATATCTCCGCATCAGAACATCGTAGAGACACGGGGGTTGGACCGTTTGACTCGTGACTCGGAGGGTAATCACTAGTGGATGCCATTTTTTTCCCTAGCAACCAAATACAGTACCCTAGCAACAAAGTAAACAAAGCCTTATATCTCCGCATCAGAACATCGTAGAGACACGGGGTTTGGACCGTTTGACTCGTGACTCGGAGGGTAATCACTAGTGGATGCCATTTTTTCCTTAGCAACCAAATACAGTACCCTAGCAACAGAGTAAACAAAGCCTTATATCTCCGCATCAGAACATCGTAGAGACACGGGGGTTGGACCGTTTGACTCATGACTCGGAGGGTAATCACTAGTTAATGCCAAGAGGTGTTAAGCCACGCCCCTAGCAACCAAATGCAGGACCCTAGCAACAGAGTAAACAAAGCCTTATATCTCCACATCAGAACATCGTAGAGACACGGGGGTTGGACCGTTTGACTCATTACTCGGAGGGTAATCACTAGGGGGTGCCATTTTTTTCCCTAGCAACCAAATGCAGGACCCTAGCAACAGAGTAAACAAAGCCTTATATCTCCGCATCAGAACATAGTAGAGACACGGGGTTTGGACCGTTTGACTCGTGACTCGGAGGGTAATCACTAGTGGATGCCATTTTTTTCCCTAGCAACCAAATACAGTACCCTAGCAACAGAGTAAACAAAGCCTTATATCTCTGCATCAGAACATCGTAGAGACACTGGGGTTGGACCGTTTTACTTTTGGCATGGAGTATAATCATAAATTGTCCCTTGAATTTTGCCACGGCAAGCACCACTCACATTTTCTTCAGGAAATGTACCTATCTAGTTATTATTACAGTGCATTGAAAATGCGCTGTACTGTTCTTACTGGGCTTTTTATTATTAGTGGTGCTTGCATTTATGCAAAGCATCACTATTACTATCTTGCATACTTATTATTATTATTATTAGTGGTGCTTGCATTTATGCAAAGCATCACTATTACTATTCCTCAAAGATATTATTATTATTATTCTTCTTTTTCTGGACACTTTTTCGGCGCGTAACTCGTCTCGCACGGTTTGGCTTAGTGCCATGAAAGAGGGCTCAAATCGACCGGATTATTGAGGAGAGGTGTGCTATGACTTTTATAAGCGATCGGGTGCAGGATTTCCGAAAGGGGCGCGAAAAACCTCCCGAAAACGTCCCATTGACTTTACATTGCGTCGAACTTTGGCAGGTCATAGCTCCACTCTAGGATTTTGTAGAAACATGTGGGTTACAGCATTTGAAGAGGGTGGTAGGCTCTGTAAGAACATGGATCACATTGGGGTGTAAGTTGTACCCCTGGGGTGTAAGAGGTGCCCAAAAGTGCCCTAATGGAAAGTCAATGGGGCGAAAATCCCATAGACTAACATTGCCAAAAAAATTTGACAGGTCACAGGTCCAAGTGAGGATTTCATAGAAACATGTGGGTTACTAAAATTGAAGAGGGTGCTAGACTCTGTCAGGACGTACCCCACAATGGGGTGTAAGGTTACCCTAGCAACCGTTTTGGGCACCCTAGCAACATCTCCCATAGACTGCCATTATAAAATGCCCAGGTGGATATCTTTGCAGCACAGTGTCATAGAGACATGGGGGTGGGCTCATTTTACTTAGGCATCCAATCAGTATCTTAGGATCCTTAAAGACTAACTAAGCCACGCCCCTAGCAACCACTTTTGAGCACCCTAGCAACATAAAATTCAAACAGTTATATCTCGGCATCAGAACATCGTAGAGACACGGGGGTTGGACCGTTTTACTTGTGACTAGGGGTGTAACAATTGGGTACATCATTGGCCACTCCCAAGCCACGCCCCTAGCAACCAAATTTGAGCACCCTAGCAACCGAACAAACAAAGCCTTATATATCCGCATCAGAACATCGTAGAGACACGGGGTTTGGACCGTTTTACTTGTGACTCGGAGTGTAATCACTGGGCACATCATTGGCCACTCCCAAGCCACGCCCCTAGCAACCAAATACAGTACCCTAGCAACAGAGTAAACAAAGCCTTATATCTCCGCATCAGAACATCGTAGAGACATGGGGGTTGGACCGTTTTACTTGTGACTCGGAGTGTAATCACTGGGCGCATCATTGGCCACTCCCAAGCCACGCCCCTAGCAACCAAATACAGTACCCTAGCAACAGAGTAAACAAAGCCTTATATCTCCGCATCAGAACATCGTAGAGACATGGGGTTTGGACCGTTTGACTCGTGACTCGGAGGGTAATCACTAGTGGATGCCATTTTTTTCCCTAGCAACCAAATACAGTACCCTAGCAACAGAGTAAACAAAGCCTTATATCTCTGCATCAGAACATCGTAGAGACATGGGGTTTGGACCGTTTGACTCGTGACTCGGAGGGTAATCACTAGTGGATCCCATTTTTTTCCCTAGCAACCAAATACAGTACCCTAGCAACAGAGTAAACAAAGCCTTATATCTCCGCATCAGAACATCGTAGAGACACAGGGGTTGGACCGTTTGACTCATGACTCGGAGGGTAATCACTAGTGGATGCAATTTTTTTCCCTAGCAACCAAATACAGTACCCTAGCAACAGAGTAAACAAAGCCTTATATCTCCGCATCAGAACATTGTAAAGACACGGGGTTTGGACCGTTTGACTCGTGACTCGGAGGGTAATCACTAGTGGATGCCATTTTTTCCCCTAGCAACCAAATACAGTACCCTAGCAACAGAGTAAACAAAGCCTTATATCTCCCCATCAGAACATCGTAGAGACACGGGGGTTGGATCGTTTGACTCGTGACTCGGAGGGTAATCACTAGTGGATGCCATTTTTTTCCCTAGCAACCAAATACAGTACCCTAGCAACCGGATAAACACAGCCTTATATCTCCGCATCAGAACATCGAAGAGACACGGGAGTTGGATCGTTTTACTTTTGGCTTGGAGTATAATCACTAGTGGATGCCAATTTTCTCCCTAGCAACCAAATACAGTACCCTAGCAACCGGATAAACACAGCCTTATATCTCCACATCAGAACATCGTAGAGACACAGGAGTTGGATCGTTTTACTTTTGGCTTGGAGTATAATCATATATGATCTCCAGAATTTTGCCACGGCAAGCACCACTCACATTTTCTTCAGGAAATGTACCTATCTAGTTATTATTATTATTATTATTATTATTATTCTTTTTCTGGACACTTTTTCGGCGCGTAACTCGTCCCGCACGCTTTGTCGTAGACCCATAAATTAGGGCTCAAATCGACCGGCTTATTGAGGAGAGGTGTGCTATGACTTTTATAAGCGATCGGGTGCAGGATTTCCGAAAGGGGGGCGAAAAACCACCCAAAATATCCCATTGACTTAACATTGCGCCCAACTTTGACGAGTCATAGCTCCGCTCGAGGATTTTGTAGAAACTTGTGGGTTACAACATTTGAAGAGGGTGGTAGGCTCTGTAAGAACATGGATCACAATGGGGTGTAAGTTGTACCCCTGGGGTGTAAGAGGTGCCCAAAAGTGCCCCAATGAAAAGTCAATGGGGCAAAATCCCATAGACTTACCATTGCAAAAATTTTGACGGGTCATAGGTCCGAGCCAGGATTTCATAGAAACATGTGGGTTACTAAATTTGAAGAGGGTGCTAGACTCTGTCAGGACGTCCCCCACAATGGGGTGTAAGGTTACCATAGCAACCATTTTGGGCACCCTAGCAACCTATACCATAGACTGCCATTATAAAATGCCCGGATGGATATCTTTGCACCACAGTGTCATAGAGACATGGGGGTGGGCTCATTTTACTCAGGCATCCAATCAGTCTCTCAGGATCCTTACAGACTTACTAAGCCACGCCCCTAGCAACCACTTTTGAGCACCCTAGCAACATAAAATACAAACAGTTATATCTCGGCATCAGAACATCGTAGAGACACGGGGGTTGGACCGTTTTACTTGTGACTAGGGGTGTAACAATTGGGCACATCATTGGCCACTCCCAAGCCACGCCCCTAGCAACCAAATTTGAGCACCCTAGCAACCGAATAAACAAAGCCTTATATCTCCGCATCAGAACATCGTAGAGACACGGGGTTTGGACCGTTTTACTTGTGACTCGGAGTGTAATCACTGGGCACATCATTGGCCACTCCCAAGCCACGCCCCTAGCAACCAAATACAGTACCCTAGCAACAGAGTAAACAAAGCCTTATATCTCCACATCAGAACATCGTAGAGACATGGGGGTTGGACCGTTTTACTTGTGACTCGGAGTGTAATCACTGGGCACATAATTGGCCACTCCCAAGCCACGCCCCTAGCAACCAAATACAGTACCCTAGCAACAGAGTAAACAAAGCCTTATATCTCCGCATCAGAACATCGTAGAGACACGGGGGTTGGACCGTTTTACTTGTGACTCGGAGTGTAATCACTGGGCACATCATTGGCCACTCCCTATCCACGCCCCTAGCAACCAAATACAGTACCCTAGCAACAGAGTAAACAAAGCCTTATATCTCCACATCAGAACATCGTAGAGACATGGGGGTTGGACCGTTTGACTCGTGACTCGGAGGGTAATCACTAGTGGATGCCATTTTTTCCCCTAGCAACCAAATACAGTACCCTAGCAACAGAGTAAACAAAGCCTTATATCTCTGCTTCAGAACATCGTAGAGACACGGGGGTTGGACCATTTTACTTTTGGCTTGGAGTATAATCATAAATTGTCCCCTGAAATTTGCCACGGCAAGCACCACTCACATTTTCTTCAGGAAATGTACCTATCTAGTTATTATTATTATTATTATTCTTTTTCTGGACACTTTTTCGGCGCGTAACTCGTCCCGCACGCTTTGTCGTAGACCCATAAATTAGGGCTCAAATCGACCGGCTTATTGAGGAGAGGTGTGCTATGACTTTTATAAGCGATCGGGTGCAGGATTTCCGAAAGGGGGGCGAAAAACCACCCAAAAAATCCCATTGACTTAACATTGCGCCCAACTTTGACGAGTCATAGCTCCGCTCGAGGATTTTGTAGAAACATGTGGGTTACAACATTTGAAGAGGGTGGTAGGCTCTGTAAGAACATGGATCACAATGGGGTGTAAGTTGTACCCCTGGGGTGTAAGAGGTGCCCAAAAGTGCCCCAATGAAAAGTCAATGGGGCAAAATCCCATAGACTTACCATTGCAAAAATTTTGACGGGTCATAGGTCCGAGCCAGGATTTCATAGAAACATGTGGGTTACTAAATTTGAAGAGGGTGCTAGACTCTGTCAGGACGTCCCCCACAATGGGGTGTAAGGTTACCATAGCAACCATTTTGGGCACCCTAGCAACCTATACCATAGACTGCCATTATAAAATGCCCGGATGGATATCTTTGCACCACAGTGTCATAGAGACATGGGGGTGGGCTCATTTTACTCAGGCATCCAATCAGTCTCTCAGGATCCTTACAGACTTACTAAGCCACGCCCCTAGCAACCACTTTTGAGCACCCTAGCAACATAAAATACAAACAGTTATATCTCGGCATCAGAACATCGTAGAGACACGGGGGTTGGACCGTTTTACTTGTGACTCGGAGTGTAATCACTGGGCACATCATTGGCCACTCCCAAGCCACGCCCCTAGCAACCAAATTTGAGCACCCTAGCAACCGAATAAACAAAGCCTTATATCTCCGCATCAGAACATCGTAGAGACACGGGGTTTGGACCGGTTTACTTGTGACTCGGAGTGTAATCACTGGGCACATCATTGGCCACTCCCAAGCCACGCCCTTAGCAACCAAATACAGTACCCTAGCAACAGAGTAAACAAAGCCTTATATCTCCGCATCAGAACATCGTAGAGACACGGGGGTTGGACCGTTTTACTTGTGACTCGGAGTGTAATCACTGGGCACATAATTAGCCACTCCCAAGCCACGCCCCTAGCAACCAAATACAGTACCCTAGCAACAGAGTAAACAAAGCCTTATATCTCCGCATCAGAACATCGTAGAGACACGGGGGTTGGACCGTTTTACTTGTGACTCGGAGTGTAATCACTGGGCACATCATTGGCCACTCCCAAGCCACGCCCCTAGCAACCAAATACAGTACCCTAGCAACAGAGTAAACAAAGCCTTATATCTCCACATCAGAACATCGTAGAGACATGGGGGTTGGACCGTTTGACTCGTGACTCGGAGGGTAATCACTAGTGGATGCCATTTTTTCCCCTAGCAACCAAATACAGTACCCTAGCAACAGAGTAAACAAAGCCTTATATCTCTGCTTCAGAACATCGTAGACACACGGGGGTTGGACCATTTT
The DNA here is from genome assembly GCF_030506205.2 of Paramisgurnus dabryanus. Classification (NCBI taxonomy): domain Eukaryota; kingdom Metazoa; phylum Chordata; class Actinopteri; order Cypriniformes; family Cobitidae; genus Paramisgurnus; species Paramisgurnus dabryanus. Next base: position 28,303,359 of record NC_133359.1, on the reverse strand, counting down.
ACTTTTGGCTTGGAGTATAATCATAAATTGTCCCCTGAAATTTGCCACGGCAAGCACCACTCACATTTTCTTCAGGAAATGTACCTATCTAGTTATTATTATTATTATTTTTATATCTGGACAAAATTTCGGCGCGTAACTCGTCCTGCACGGTTTGTCGTAGACACATGAATGAGGGCTCAAATTGACCGGTTTATTGAGGAGAGGTGTGCTATGACTTTTATAAGCGATCGGGTGCAGGATTTCCGAAAGGGGGGCGAAAAACCACCCCAAAAATCCCATTGACTTAACATTGGGCCCAACTTTGACGGGTCATAGCTCCGCTCGAGGATTTTGTAGAAACATGTGGGTTCTAACATTTGAAGAGGGTGGTACGCCCTGTAAGAACATACATCACATTGGGGTGTTAGTTGTACCCTTGGGGTATAAGAGGCACCCGAAATTTCCCATTGACTTATAATGGGGCAGGAAACATGCCCATATAAGGGAATAAAAAAGTTCCAGATGGAATATCTTCGCTTTACAATGTCGTAGAGACATGGGGGTGGGCTCATTTTACTCAGACATCCAATCAATTTATCAGGATAGTCCCAGAGCTATTAAGCCACGCCCCTAGCAACCACTTTTAAGCACCCTAGCAACATAAAATTCAAACAGTTATATCTAGGCATCAGAACATCGTAGAATAACGGGGGTTGGATCGTTTTACTCGTGACTCGGAGGGTAATCACTGGCCACATCATTGGCCACTCCCAAGCCACGCCCCTAGCAACCAAATGTGAGCAGCCTAGCAACAGAGTAAACAAAGCCTTATATCTTCGCATCAGAACATCGTAGAAACACGGGGATTGGACCGTTTTACTTGTGACTCGGAGTGTAGCAACTGGTCACATCATTGGCCACTCCCAAGCCCCGCCCCTAGCAACCAAATACAGTACCCTAGCAACAGAGTAAACAAAGCCTTATATCTTCGCATCAGAACATCGTAGAAACATGGCGGTTGGACCGTTTTACTTGTGACTCGGAGTGTAGCAACTGGTCACATCATTGGCCACTCCCAAGCCCCGCCCCTAGCAACCAAATACAGTACCCCAGCAACAGAGTAAACAAAGCCTTGTATCTCAGCATCAGAACATCGTAGAGACACGGGGGTTGGACCGTTTGACTCGTGACTCAGAGTGTAATCACTAGTGGATGCCAATTTTTTCCCTAGCAACCAAATACAGTACCCTAGCAACAGAGTAAACAAAGCCTTATATCTCAGCATCAGAACATCGTAGAGACACGGGGGTTGGACCGTTTGACTCGTGACTCAGAGTGTAATCACTAGTGGATGCCAATTTTTTCCCTAGCAACCAAATACAGTACCCTAGCAACAGAGTAAACAAAGCCTTATATCTCCGCATCAGAACATCGTAGAGACACGAGGGTTGGACCGTTTGACTCGTGACTCAGAGTGTAATCACTATGGGATGCCATTTTTTTCCCTAGCAACCAAATACGGTACCCTAGCAACAGAGTAAACAAAGCCTAATATCTTCGCATCAGAACATCGTAGAGACACGGGAGTTGGATTGTTTTACTTTTGGCTTGGAGTATAATCATATATGTTCCCCAGAATTTTGCCACGGCAAGCACCACTCACATTTTCTTCAGGAAATGTACCTATCTAGTTATTATATCTTATTATTCTTATGTCTGCACACTTTTTCGGCGCGTAACTCGTCCCACACGGTTTGTCGTAGACACACGAAAGAGGGCTCAAATTGACCGGATTATTGAGGAGAGGTGTGCTATGACTTTTATAAGAGATCGGGTGCAGGATTTCCGAAAGGGGGGCGAAAAACCACCCGAAAAATCCCATTGACTTAACATTGGGCCGAACTTTGACGGGTCATAGCTCCGCTCGAGGATTTGGTAGAAACATGTGGGTTATAACATTTGAAGAGGGTGGTAGGCTCTGTAAGAACATACATCACATTGGGGTGTTAGTTGTACCCCTGGGGTGTAAGAGGCACCCGAAATTTCCCATTGACTTATAATGGGGCAGGAAACATGCCCATATAAGGGAATAAAAAAGTTCCAGATGGAATATCTTCGCTTTACAATGTCGTAGAGACATGGGGGTGGGCTCATTTTACTCAGACATCCAATCAATTTATCAGGATAGTCCCAGAGCTATTAAGCCACGCCCCTAGCAACCACTTTTAAGCACCCTAGCAACATAAAATTCAAACAGTTTTATCTAGGCATCAGAACATCGTAGAATAACGGGGGTTGGATCGTTTTACTCGTGACTCGGAGGGTAATCACTGGCCACATCATTGGCCACTCCCAAGCCACGCCCCTAGCAACCAAATGTGAGCACCCTAGCAACAGAGTAAACAAAGCCTTATATCTTCGCATCAGAACATCGTAGGAAAACGGGGGTTGGACCGTTTTACTTGTGACTCGGAGTGTAGCAACTGGTCACATCATTGGCCACTCCCAAGCCCCGCCCCTAGCAACCAAATACAGTACCCTAGCAACAGAGTAAACAAAGCCTTATATCTTCGCATCAGAACATCGTAGAAACACGGGGGTTGGACCGTTTTACTTGTGACTCGGAGTGTAGCAACTGGTCACATCATTGGCCACTCCCAAGCCCCGCCCCTAGCAACCAAATACAGTACCCTAGCAACAGAGTAAACAAAGCCTTATATCTCAGCATCAGAACATCGTAGAGACACGGGGGTTGGACCGTTTGACTCATGACTCAGAGTGTAATCACCATGGGATGCCAATTTTTTCCCTAGCAACCAAATACAGTACCCTAGCAACAGAGTAAACAAAGCCTTATATCTCCGCATCAAAACATCGTAGAGACACGGGGGTTTGACCGTTTGACTCGTGACTCAGTGTGTAATCACTATGGGATGCCAAATTGTTCCCTAGCAACCAAATACAGTACCCTAGCAACCGTATAAACAAAGCCTTATATCTCAGAATCAGAACATTGTGGAGACACGGGGGCTGCACCGTTTGACTCGTGACTCGGAGTGTAATCACTAGTGGATGCCAATTTTTTCCCTAGCAACCAAATCCAGTACCCTAGCAAACGAATAAACAAAGCCTTATATCTCCGCATCAGAACATCGTAGAGACACGGGGGTTGGACCATTTTACTTTTGGGTTGGAGTATAATCATATATTGTCCCGAGAATTTTGCCACGGCAAGCACCACTTCACATTTTCTTCAGGAAATGTACCTATCTAGTTATTATTATATTTTATTCTTACATCCGGACACTTTTTTCGGCGATTAACTCGTCCCGCATGCTTTGTTGTAGACCCATGAAAGAGGGCTCAAATCGACCGGATTATTGAGGAGAGGTGTGCTATGACTTTTATAAGGGATCGGGTGCAGGATTTCCGAAAGGGGGGCGTAAAACCACCCCCAAAATCCCATTGACTTAACATTGGGCCCAACTTTGATGGGTCATAGCTCCGCTCGTGGATTTTGTAGAAACATGTGGGTTACAACATTTGAAGAGGGTGGTAGGCTCTGTAAAAACATAGATCACAATGGGGTGTAAGTTGTACCCCTGGGGTGTAAGAGGTGCCCAAAAGTGTCCCAATGAAAAGTCAATGGGGCAAAATCCCATAGACTTACCATTGCAAAAATTTTGACGGGTCATAGGTCCGAGGCAGGATTTCATAGAAACATGTGGGTTACTAAATTTGAAAAGGGTGCTAGACTCTGTCAGGACGTACCCCACAATGGGGTGTAAGGTTACCATAGCAACCATTTTGGGCACCCTAGCAACCTATACCATTGACTGCCATTATAAAATGCCTAGATGGATATCTTCGCACCACAGTGTCATAGAGACATGGGGGTGGGCTCATTTTACTCAGGCATCCAATCAGTCTCTCAGGATACTTACAGACTTACTAAGCCACGCCCCTAGCAACCACTTTTGAGCACCCTAGCAACATAAAATACAAACAGTTATATCTCGGCATCAGAACATCTTAGAGACACGGGGGTTGGACCGTTTTACTTGTGACTAGGGGTGTAACAATTGGGCACATCATTGGCCACTCCCAAGCCACGCCCCTAGCAACCAAATTTGAGCACCCTAGCAACCGAATAAACAAAGCCTTATATCTCCGCATCAGAACATCGTAGAGACACGGGGTTTGGACCGTTTTACTTGTGACTCGGAGTGTAATCACTGGGCACATCATTGGCCACTCCCAAGCCACGCCCCTAGCAACCAAATACAGTACCCTAGCAACAGAGTAAACAAAGCCTTATATCTCCACATCAGAACATCGTAGAGACACGGGGGTTGGACCATTTTACTTGTGACTCGGAGTGTAATCACTGGGCACATCATTGGCCACTCCCAAGCCACGCCCCTAGCAACCAAATACAGTACCCTAGCAACAGAGTAAACAAAGCCTTATATCTCCACATCAGAACATCGTAGAGACACGGGGGTTGGACCGTTTTACTTGTGACTCGGAGTGTAATCACTGGGCTCATCATTGGCCACTCCCAAGCCACGCCCCTAGCAACCAAATACAGTACCCTAGCAACAGAGTAAACAAAGCCTTATGTCTCCACATCAGAACATCGTAGAGACATGGGGGTTGGACCGTTTGACTCATAACTCGGAGGGTAATCACTAGTGGATGCCATTTTTTTCCCTAGCAACCAAATACAGTACCCTAGCAACAGAGTAAACAAAGCCTTATATCTCCGCATCAGAACATCATAGAGACATGGGGTTTGGACCGTTTGACTCGTGACTCGGAGGGTAATCACTAGTGGATCCCATTTTTTTCCCTAGCAACCAAATACAGTACCCTAGCAACAGAGTAAACAAAGCCTTATATCTCCGCATCAGAACATCGTAGAGACACGGGGGTTGGACCGTTTGACTCGTGACTCGGAGGGTAATCACTAGTGGATGCCATTTTTTCCCTAGCAACCAAATACAGTACCCTAGCAACAGAGTAAACAAAGCCTTATATCTCCGCATCAGAACATCGTAGAGACACGGGGGTTGGATCGTTTGACTTTTGGCTTGGAGTATAATCATAAATTGTCCCACGAAACTTGCCACGGCAAGCACCACTCACATTTTCTTCAGGAAATGTACCTATCTAGTTATTATTATTATTCTTCCAACCAAATTTCCGCAATTAATACGGCTTGAACCGCTTAACTTAGAAACTTCATTCAAACTCTCAAACGTGCGGACTATTCGGGAATAGTGTGCTATGACTTTTATAAGCGATCGGGGGTACGGTCTTCGCCCCAGGGGCGAAAAAGCAGCCGAAAAATCCCATTGACTTAACATGGAGACAAACTTTGACTAGTCGTAGCTCAGACCTAGAATTTCACAGAAACTTGTGACTTGCCACATTTGAAGAGGCTGGCAGGCTCTGTAAGAACATACCTCACAATGGGGTGTAAGTTGTACCCCTGGGGTGTAAGAGGCCCCCAAATTTCCCCATAGACTTATAATGGGGCAGGAATCATGCCCATATAACACTGCATGAAAAGAGGTGTATCCGTACTAGGAAACTCCTGTAAACACCACTGATTTTCGGAAGTATCTACTAGTTCCACTGAGGGTAAACTTCTAATTCCACCAAGTTAGGAAACTCCCGTAATGATACCAATTCGGATGTATCTTGCTGAGGGGATATTCCTGTGGTACATGCAGCCATTTGTTGCCATGGCAAATAATCCCATTGAAGATTTTGTCAGGGGACATTTTCACACCTACAGAGGTACTGGGATTTCACACCTTTGCACAATTCTAGTGTCCCCATTGGTGTTTAATCCCAACACTGATTGGTTGCTTTTAAAACTCCCTCCCAAAACTCTGACAACTATTGGGACACAACTTTGAAACTTTCCAGTTGAGATTATTTGATTGGTTACACTTTGTATTTAGCCCAACCCAAGCCCTCATAGTTTAGTGACTTGATTGGTTATTTGCCTGCTATGCAGATGGACTACAATCCACCCCCACTATATCCTACTATACACCCCCAAAAACCTTAAAAAAATAAAAACTTGAATTGAGTTTGAAATGTTTATTTAATAAAAAAAAAACTGAACAATCCACAATTGTCACAATCACAAAATAATATTACACATAAATATTAGAAGTTGCATACATAAACAATACTATTTAAACTTATAAATATACAGACAGAGAAAGCAATATTAGAGTAAAATAAAACAAAATAAAAGCAACAATGAAAACTAAATTCAAAGCAGTACAATGTAATGTAGCAGTGGCGGTTGCAAATTCAAAATAAGTGTTCGGAGTGTCATGTGTGTTGCTTGTGTTTTTAAAATGTTTTTGTTGCTTCATGTAAACCATGTGCATCACGTGTTTAGTCAAAACACGTGATGCACATACACGCACTCGACACGCAGAACACATATTTTGAAATTGGGAACCACACAAATGACGGGCTATATACATGTTGTGACAAACTTCGCATCGAGTGCTCACAAAAAACAAGTCACCAGCTGCCACTGTAATGTAGTAAATATCTAAATAAAATAAACAACAACTATATTGATCTTGCTTTAAGAAATCAGTCCTACACTGCAAAAAAATGACTCTCTTACATAGTATTATTGTCTTGTTTTTAGTAGAAATATTATTTAAATTAAAATGCTTTTTCTTGATGAACAAAATGACCTAAGAAAATAAGTCTAGTTTTAGACAAAATAAATAAACACACACACACTTTAAGTGAATTTGTGCTTAAAAACAAGCAAAAATATCTGCCAATGGTGTGAGAAAAAAATCTTACGTTTTCTTTTTTCATAAAAACTTAATTTAAGCACAATTTTCTCAATCCATTGTTAAGATATTTTTGCTTGTTTAGGCACAAATTTACTTAAATTGTATATTTTTGTCTAAAAACTACACATATTTTCTTAGGTAATTTTGCTCATCAAAAAAATACATCTTGATTTAAGAATTTTTAGTTTTTCTACTGAGACAAGATAAAAATCCTAAGTTAGAAAGTGATTTTTTGCAGTGTAGATTCAATAGCAGAGCTCTGTCTTGGAATTATTCAAACATTTCTCACTGTAACACTGTCATTTCTCACATTTAAAACCATTGAAGTTTTAAAACACATAGATTTGAGTACTGTGAACTTAAAAAAATTGAGTCACATGCAGTTATGCACTTATATTTAAGTTCACACTACCTAAATATAAGTGCATAATTGCACAAGACTTAAGTTCACAGTAGTTAAATGTATGTTTTTTAAAACTTAATGGTTTAAGGCAACCGATTTCCTTAAATGGTTTGAGTTAAGTTAACTGTTGTCAGCAAAGGTAAAGTTGATGCACCCTCATCTGGACAGACATCTCTTTGGAGCCCTTTGGAAATATAAAAGTACATATAAGTATTTGGCATAATACTAATACACATATACAGATACGCACGACAAATCAAATGACATAATTAAAGTTGTACATTTTAGAAAGTTTACATTAAACTGTACAAAGATACAACAATATATGATCAAAGAACTTCATAATATACATCTTCTTACTTCATTTTCTGTGTTGATGTCCTCAGAGTCTCTGTGTTGTTCTGCAGCTTCATTACAGTAGGCTAGTTCAATATAGTTGTCTATCAAACACAGAATAAAAAAAATAGAATCACATACATCATAACACATCTGTTAACCATTTAACCTCTTTAATTTAATAATTTCATTATTAAACTTACATCATTTTGGCCAGATTGCAGTGACATCAATTTCTTCAGTGTCTGGATCAGTCTGATGTTTTAGCTTTCACTGTTACTTCATTATATTTCTCTGGCAAACACAGAATTAAAAATTAAAATCACATATCACAATACATCCGTTTACTATTTAACATGTTTGATTTTAATTTAATGTAATCATTGAATGATTAAACATACATCATCTTTACCTAGAAACCTCTTCATCGTCCACAAAGTTGACCACAGTGTACATGACCTCTGTAAACACAAACATGAATAGGCTTCAAATTTAAAAAGATGAAGAACAGCAAACATATAACGTTAAAATATATTATGACTCCAAGCTTCGTTACAATTAGCATCTAGGTTCTCTCAAAGTCTTGAAAAATAAGCAGCATCTACCAGAACTAAAGCAATGAGCTTTTAATAACAAAAGATCATGTGCATCATTTAAAATAGCAGAGACACACTTGCTAGCTGCTAACATTTCCAACACACAAGTTACTGTTGCTTTGTTTGTTTTAAGCAAAGAACGTCTCATCTTGGCTTCTTTAAAGTTTTGTTTTTAAAAATTTAAACATCAAATTGATTCTTCTAACAGCCCGGTTTGAATGTTACTTCGCGTATTTTTAACCTCATGTTTACCGCTGTGTACCACGTATACCCTTAAAGTTTTACTGTTTGTGCTTTAAATTCAAACAGTTGTAGTATAAAGACAAAAACGAATCATAGTAAATAACATAATATGAACAAATAGGCAACCGATCAGCGTGATGCAGGCAAATGAATTAAATCAAACTTACCGTAATGTCGATGAGCAAACAAAGAGACCAACTCCATGCAGTAACGGTTCGCGATTTTGAATCTTCCCGTCAAGCCCATAGGTAAAGCGGTCGCACCTGAAGGCAGATGAGTGGGTGCAGGTGCATCCTGGGAAATGAAGTCCTTTGGCGTTGTTTCTTCTTGATCCTCTGCTCGCACTTAATATACTTTTTTATGATCCGCGTTTTCACACTATGCATTGTTCTTTATACTTGATAATTAATAAAAAAATAAAAATAAATGTTTTTATAAAGTTTATTACGTTGATAAAGCATGTTTAGTTGAAAAACATGTTAACAGTTATTTTGAATGATGCTCAGATTTTCTTAAATATAAAATCTTTGTGAATCAGCAACTTTCTTGATGAAATACAAAACTCTGTATAAACATGCCTCAGGAATTATGTCTGGGTTTAGTGGATTAACTGCCATACTAATCATTGGAAACATTTAACGTATACCTAAATGAATTTTTACTTAAATATAAGTAAATATAAACTAATACTGAGTTAAGACATGTAGCCTAATTAATTTATTGTAAATGATTGCATTAACTAACAATGAAAAACATGTCATGTTGTAGTTAATGATGACTCTTCAATAGTTTATGATTAGTACATGCCTTAACTCAGCATAAGTTCATGTTAAAGTAAAAATGCATGTATGTCTTTTTTCACTGTGATATATTGACCCTTATTATATTATAAAGTCTACATCTCTTTTATTTAAATTGATTGATTGAAGACAAACATTATAATATGTGGACTAACTTTGTACAAGAATGCATTATCATATGCTAAAAGTTACCTCCTCAGATAGACTAGAACATTGATTGGTACCCAAACATTTTCCTTACAAGGGCCAAACCTGACTGAGGGCCGTGGGCCAAAAGTAAATGTTGTTGTGTTATATTAAAATTAAAGTTGCCCTGATAACCCCTAATTTATAATTTTAAAAATAAATAAGCAAACATTACTCTGTTTATGCATAACTTATGCAGTTTTATTTTCCAAGGCTTTTTGTAGAAAAAAGAAATCGTTTTGCCAATCATTTTAAATATCCTTTTCTCTGTGTGCCACTGCCGCAACCTCTTCATTTTTAGCCTATAGTACCCGAGTCCATTAATTTCCGTGATGCATTTTATACACCTTCAAGAATGCATGAAACATAAAAAAATTTACTTTAATCCCTTGCATTTAATTTTAATTTACATTTTGTAATGTAAAAATACAACAAAAAATGATACATTTTAGAAAATGTTTAATAAAAAATACGAACATCTGCGTCAATGACTTTTGTTTTCTTTTTCCTTATCTCACGTGGCATGATGGACCAAATTAAAGGTCTATTGTGGGCCAACTTTGGGCACCTCTGGATTAAAAGTACAGTAGCTGACAGATATCTGCAGATATGTTTACCCGAGTTTGTCAGTCTGTATCACCCAACATGTTTTGCATTCATATGTGAAAGACTGTCTTTTAGATTATGGACCTGTCTATTGATATTTTTGTTTCCAATTTATCAACATCCTAGCTAGCAAAAATGTGTTACATGATGTCATTTGAACGGCTTCTTTTAAACGATGTATGCAGCATTGAGAGATACGTGCACAATATTCTGACCTAGGGCAGTTGGAGACATGTTTTCAAAGTGTTGTAAATATATATTCTGAAATAACATTTGTTGCATTTCTCTTGAGTCAGAGACATAATTTTCACACATTAAAATGGTAATTGTGTTCATTGAATTTTAGTTATTTTGAATTATGCTTAGTTTCTTAAATAGACTAATTAAATTATATTAATGGTAAACGTATTTAGAAAACACAGTTTTTATGTACCACAATACTGTATGTGCTGTCTTAAAGAGACATGGTTAACCTCCCACCACACTCAGCTCTGAAAACAAAGAAGACACCTCTACCTGTGGGTCATTAACATATAAAAAGCCCTTCACACCTCACACCCACCCCTCCTTACAACCAGCTGTAAGGATTCCTGGAAACTTCCACCAGTTCCTACATACATCCACAAACGTAAGGTTTCTGGATGTTTAACGAGTTTACTATGGTGTATTACCTTTCCAAGCACTCTGCCTCGAAAATCTGGCAAACCTAAAGTTTAGCAGAGATTTCCCATCCCGTATTTGTCCGTATACAGCTCTTTTCATGCAGTGTAAGGAAATAAAAACGTCCCAGATGGGATATCTTTGCAGCGCAGTGTCGTAGAGACATGGGGGTGGGCTCATTTTACTCAGGCATCCAATCAGTCCCTTAGGATCCTTATTGAGCTATTAAGCCACGCCCCTAGCAACCATTTTGGGCACCCTAGCAACATTTCCCATAGACTGCCATTATAAAATGCCCAGATGGATATCTTTGCAGCACAGTGTCACAGAGACATGGGGGTGGGCTCATTTTACTCAGGCATCCAATCTGTCTCTCACCATCCTTATTGAGCTATTAAGCCACGCCCCTAGCAACCAAATATGAGCAGCCTAGCAACATAATAAACAAAGCCTTATATCTCTGGATCTGAACATCATAGAGACATGGGGGTTGGGTCTTTGGGTAATATTAGCTTCATGCTAGCTTCATGCTAAGTCATACTAGCTTCATGCTAGTTTCATGCTAGCTTTATGCTAATTTCATAATAAATCTTGCTAACTTGATGCTAAATCATGCTAACTTCATGTTAAATATTGTTAGCTTCACGCTAAATCATGCTAGCTTCATGCTAATCATGCTAGCATCATCTTAATCATGCTAGCATCATGTTAATTTCATGCTAAATTCATGCTAACTTCATGGTAATCATGCTAACATCATGCTAGCTTCATGCAAATTATGCTAGCTTCATGCTAATCATACTAACATCATGCTAGCTTCATGCTAACATCATGCTAGCTTCATGCTAATCATTCTAGCATCATGCTAGCTTCGTGCTAATCATGCTAACATCATGCTAGCTTCGTGCTTATCATGCTAGCATCATGCTAGCTCCGTGCTAATCATGCTAACATCATGCTAGCTTCGTGCTAATCATGCTAGCATCATGCTAGCTTCGTGCTAATCATGCTAACTTCATGCTAGCTTCGTGCTAATCATGCTAGCTTTATGCTAGCTTTGTGCTAATCATGCTAGCATCATGCTAGCTTAATGCTAATCATGCTAGCTTCGTGCTAATCATGCTAGCTTCATGCTACCTTCGTGTTAATCATGCTAGCATCATGCTAGCTTCGTGCTAATCATGCTAGCTTCATGCTAGCTTCGTGCTAATTATGCTAGCATCATGCTAGCTTCATGCTAATCATGCTAGCATCATTCTAGCTTCGTGCTAATCATGCTAGCATCATGCTAGCTTCATGCTAATCATGTTAGCTTCATGTTAGCTTCATGCTAATCATGCTAACATCATGCTAGCTTCATGCTAATCATGCTAGCATCATGCTAGCTTCATGCTAATCATGCTAGCATCATGCTAGCTTCATAATAATCATGCTAGCTTCATGCTAATCATGCTAGCTTCATGCTAGCTTCATGCCAATCATGCTAGCTTCATGTTAGCTTCATGCTAATCATGCTAGCTTCATGCTAGCTTCATGCTAATCATGCTAGCTTCATGCTAATCATGCTAGCTTCATGCTAATCATGCTAGCATCATGCTAGCTTCATGCTAATCATGCTAGCATCATGCTAGCTTCATGCTAATCATGCTAGCATCATGCTAGCTTCATGCTAATCATGCTAACATCATGCTAGCTTCATGCTAATCATGCTAACATCATGCTAGCTTCATGCTAATCATGCTAAATCATGTTAACGTCATGTTAGCTTCATGTTAAATCATGTTAGCTTCATGCTAATCATGCTAACATCATGCTAGCTTCATGTTAAATCATGCTAGCTTCATGTTAGCTTCATGCTAAATCATGCTAAATCATGTTAACGTCATGTTAGCTTCATGTTAAATCATGTTAGCTTCATGCTAAATCATGTTAGCTTCATGATAAATCATGCTAGCTTCATGATAAATCATGTTAACTTCATGGTAAATCATGTTAACTCATGCTAGCTTCATATTTCATCATGATAACTTTTTTAAATCATGCTAGCTTCACACTAAAACATGTCAACAGCCAGGTAAACTACTAGACTAAGTTTCTTTTACATTTCTGTCAATCAACTTTTTTGCATTTTCATGCACTGGTAATTCCTTGGGAATTGCATTTCTAGTTCATATAACCAATTTTACAAATAATGAAATGATGTCATGATATTGAAATATGTTTTACATAATAATCACTTTCATCTTACAGCTTATGTTTTTTATAAATGAATGTTTTATTAATGATTTGTTTCTAAGAAAGCATTATAACATGCTATTCAAAGTGGAGGAGTACTGGAGAGGAACTGCAGGGCTCCCAGGGATGAGAGGAGAACAGTTTGTTTTTCTTTGTCTATGTGTGTCCATCTTTGCCTACAGGCTAAAATTGGGTGTGGTGATGGAGTCAGATGGACGAGGGGAACGGCCTTTGTGGGTGGAGATTTTCTGAAGAAAGATCGACGTCACATATTTTATAAATAAGCATGTTACTTCCTGAGCTGGTTGTTCGCTACTTGAGAGGACCCAGCGCTGTTGAACTTTTTCATATCTGATCAATAAATATTTGAACTTAGATATTCGTATCTTGTGCCTTTCCTCTAAATTATGAACACGCAATGGACGCCTTAAAGTCCAACAGTAGCGCCGCAATCCTAGACTCCTCTGTATTCAGGAGAGAGTATTAGCGTAGTGCACGCACTTTTCGGAGGGCGGGGGCACAGAGCAGCAGCAGAGTAGCCTCCGTAGGCTGCGTAAGCTCTCATCCTAAATGCGGACGCGACTAAGATGGCGGCGGATTTAATTTGTGAAGGATGGACGCACTTTTTTTGGACTTGAAGGTCGTGGACTATGGGTGGACACCGTAACATTACATTTAATCAACTGAAAGATCTAAAACATTTTATAAAATATCCGAAAATGTGTTTGTCTGAAAAACGATGGACATATGCAACTCGGACAGCTTGGGGGTGAGTAAATCATGGGCTTAATATCATTTTTGGCCGAACTATCCCTTTAACATCAACCTTAAGCTGGTGGTCTTCTTCCTCCACTTAGTTTTTCAGTTTACAAATTTCGCCATGCGAGCACAACTGGCTTTTAAAGGGGATGAAAGCTAAGTCTCTGCTCACGTTCCCTGCTATTTTCAGCCTTTCTATCAAGACTAAGACCTTGTTCACACTGTCAGTTCAAATCTGATTTTGGTACATGTGTGATTGGACAGACTCACTGTCCACATTGTGTATCACAACAGTTAAGATCCAATCTGTGCGTCCTGTAGTGTTTTGCAGTTTTCCAGATTATCTGCACTGTTTCTATGGCAATGATGTCACACTGGCACAACAATCGTGTTTACTACGTGACGTGACAGCATGACTTAACCGAACAGCTACAAAAATGCGATCAGATAGGTCAGACTTAATTGTATATCTGGAAATGTGATTTGAACAGATTTCATGTATGGCCGTTCACACGTTCTAAATGTGATTGGATTCCAATCGGATATGCACCAAAATCAGAATTGGACTGACAGTGTGCACAAGGTTTAAACACATCTTTCTGCACCGGCTGCCTGTGAGAGGCTTGATACTCAATTTTGAAAATCAGCTTCTACTTAAGTTAAATTCAAGGTTTTACAACTTTGAGTAGCATGTTGCATACTGAAATTAGGTAGTTTTATAGTTTGATAATTAAATACAATTAAATACAAACTGTTGTAAAGCAGGATCAAACCTTGTATGTGGTGCATTCACTTCATGTTTTTAGAGTTTTTTAAAAGCTTAAACAAAAATCTCTAGTTTTCATTCTTTGTGTTACTTTTACTTTTTTAATACTCAAGTAAAATTTTAATGTGGTACTTTTTTTACTTTTACTCAAGTATGATTCTGGCCAGATACTTTTACTTTTAATTGAATAAAATTTACACTCAGTACTTGTACTTTCACTTAAGTAAATTTTTTTGAGTACTTTTTACACCTCTGAAAGGAAGGATCAGCTCTGATTATAAAATGTTACTAAAACAAACAAATATACTGACTTATGTATTTTTTGGTCATTTTGGGCCGGGGGTAATGATAGTACACCATTTATTTTGTAAGGACTACACTACTGTATGTCACAATTGTCCTGTGGTTCCCAGGTTTTTGTGTGCCTTGTTCCTGTGTTGCTCCACCCCTTGTTTGTTGTCATGCTGTTTAATTTTTACTCCAGCCACTCCCTTTTTGTTCTCAAAGTAATTGATTGTCTCTGTTCTGTCATTTGTTCTTGTCTTGTATAAATACCCTGTTTGTTTGTTTGTTTGTTGTCAGTGGTTCTGTTTCTTTGTTTTTATTAAACCAACACTGCATCTGGATCTGTTGTGTGCGCCTGGCACATGTTAGACTTACACAGAAAGTGTATCAGTCTATAAAGTGGCTACTTTTACAGTATTTAAGAGAAATCTAAAATGTTTCATTTCACTAAAAAGAGCACCGGGGGTTCAATAGATGAAGTAATATCATGATTAGGGATTACTATTTATACTTGTTAACTTCTTAATAAAATGATCATGGTTGGGGTAACTACATTGACATATGAGAACATTCAAATTGCTGACAAAACATTTTAAATTATCCTAACATTATAAGCAACTACTAATATTTGCGACATTTGTTCACATGAAAGGTTTTAAACATAAAATAATTTAAAGTATTTAAAATAATATAATTGAAACACCATTTTAAACAGTTGTCCTAAACTGCTGTTTTGTACGGACAGATGCCCGGATACCAAAACAAAAAGTAATAGTTATTGTTTAAAAACTACTTAAATGTATGTAAACTAAATAGGTTTTATAGAATATAGTGACATTATAAAGTTATTTTCATAGTAAATAATGCCCCCAGACACAAAAATATGCATGTCATGTCACCGACCCTTATGTCAACATTAAGTGTGAGGTGTATTACACTGCTCAGTGTCTATATGAGTGCACACTAAAGTCACAATGAGTCAAAGTGAAAGTTCATGAGATAATTAAATTACATTCACGCAGTCTTCGATGAACATGAACTATAAATGACAGATATAACTCAGTCAAAGTGACAAGATGACGTGTATGAGTCAGGCTGAGTCATGGCATATGTATTCTGTTGGTAGTAACAGTAGCCTGTAAATAACTAAAATAAATTTTTGGCTTTATCAACGCATGTCCCTGTAATATTTTATAAACCACAAAAAATGTCTTGTTGAAAAGATCTTGTGCCCTGTACAAACAGCAGAGCAATACAAAAGCTGAATATGGCCTGAGGTACAGTTTGAGGCTTTAGAGAATGTTTCTAGGAATCCTGTTTTATGAAATACCGGTTGGTGTTTCTGTAAGCATTAGTGGAATGGCACCGCATTATACCGTGTTCTGGAGCAGTGCAGCCAGGTACTGGAGGATTATAATCTCTTCAGTTCATGAAGTTGGGATTCTCTGAACATGCATGGACCACTGCATTTGTATCTGCTGTATTACTGCACATTAGCATTAAATAATTTCATTCTGATTAAATGGACTGTAAGTAGGATTTACCCCCATCTAGTGGTGAAATTGTATTTTGCATTCAAACGAATAGTGCTCTTTAGCGCCTCGCTTTTCCAAATGCATGTTGCAACTACGGTAGCTGTTGTGTACTCACTGATCTCCTTGTCCGTTTCATCTGGTTCACATTTTCTGAATGAAAACGCTTTGTGTAATCACGTTGAAAGGCTAGTGCTTTTTGTCCCTCTCTGCTATTATAGTTTATCTATACGGTGGAACGACATGGAAGCCTCCTTGGACTTACCCGTTCAATGTAAGTAAAGGGAAGAAATTCTAAGCTTAAAAAGAAAAGTCAGATCACTGGCAGAGGTCTTTTGACACCAACGAGGACATATTTATGAATAAAGGCATTGATTTTGATGAATAAAACACTAAACCCTACTTACAGTCCCTTTAAAGATTAAAGATGTCAAGGTTGCATTTGTAAAAGGATAGCAGGAGTTTTTTTTAACACTGCAGATGGATGACATGTGTCAGAAGAAAGATTGATGAGTGAATAGATGGAGTTTTGCCATCTGAGTCATCAAAATCCTGCCTTACTGTAATACGTTTGCACACACTCTAAACCTGAAAAGCACAATGTACTCATTTAAAATGAGTGAACTGTACTGAAACCAGTGAAAAAAGTTTATTCAACTTAAAAGTTTTATGTGTGTTCAACGATTTTACCGCTTTGATTTCCACAAAATCAAATAAAATGAGTCAAATAACTCAACAATTTTATTTATAACTTCCAAACGGAGTCATTTCATTAACACAGCCTCATTTTAACAAACACTGCAAATTATTTCAAACTGTTGGTGGATATGATGAGGTTTATGGCATTCAATATGCCAGTTAAGCTAATAAAGTCTGGCACTGCAAATGAACTTCAGTTTAACGTTAAATCAGCACGATTAGTTAAGGAGGATTTCCAGTTCCCAGCATGCTTTGCATGCATTAGGAGAGCATTTTTTTATATTTTCATAGGGTTTTCAGTAAAGAGAAAGACTCAGTATTGTGTTAAACATTTATTTATGTTGCAGATTTAGAAGAGTTTGCATTTTTTTAGTTTTGTGTTTGCCATTGTTCAGAAGTGTAGTGCTTTTGCTTAGACTGTAGGTCAGATGTGTGTTGTGAACAAAAAAACAATGGTAAACACTACTTAAGATAAAACAGTAGTTTTAAGTGTAGTGTACTTAAATATTAAATACAATCAAATATAGGGGTGCTTTCCCGGAAAGGGATTAGCTTAAGCCAGGACTACGCCTTAGTTTATATAGGAAATATAACTAGATTTAACAAACATGCCTGACTAAAAACATTACTGGCATGCATTTTAAGGCAAAACAAAGGGTACCGATGTATTTTAAGATATCTCAGTGCAAGTTGTTTTGAGTTTGGACAGCTCTTACATTTATTTTAGTCTAGGACTGGTATAATAAAATAATAAAAACTGGTTTAATGTTATTAGGTAATTTCCACAAACGTTTACGTAGAGTACTTTGAACTTGTCATGTTTTGCAGTGCAGCTAACACATCACATATTATGCAAAGTTTTTCATTTAAACCCTTCAGGATATTCAGGTGTCAGAGCCAGTTTCAGTAAGCTGATGGGTTGAACGAGGTGTGAGTGCTTTAGGAATGCATAAAGTGACTTTGCACTAGAGCACTGCCTGTACAGTATGAGATCTTTGTGTCACCGAATTTCTGCATCAGATTATGGTTTTTGTGTTCTTAACATGATTTATGAGAGAAATAAAGTTCCAGTGATGTTACATAATGTACTCTTCTGAATCATTTGTGAATTAATTAAATGTCTTATATGTTGTAATTGATTAATATTTCTATTGAATTTATTTGAATTTATTTATACTAAATAAATAAACAGCATCTGTCGATAGGTATTTATTTTAGGAGGTTGTTGTCTGAGAATAAAATATCTCTTAATGTCACTACTGGCCAATCAGAATCAAGCATTCCAGAGCGCTGTGTAATAAGCAGCCCAGTCACACGAAATTACGTACCTATAGTCACGTAATTTTTTGATTCGTTTTCGTGATACTGTCATGAATTTCTGAGTTTTTTTGTTGTTCCGAGTTGTCGCCAGGCGACAATGGTCTAAAATTTAGAAAATATAAAAAAATAAATCTGAAAAACAGTACACACCAATACTTAAAGTGTCATCCTAATGCAAACACCAAATCTAACCCTAAACCGAAGCGAAAATGGTTTGAAAATAGGAAAAAGCAGTTGAGTAACCAATACGTGACAATGACACATAAACAGAAATTCGTGATACAATCACGAAAAAACACGGATATTCGTGACCGTATCACAAAAATAACTATGATTATATGTACATAATTTTGTGAGACTGGGTAGCAGCAAGAGAAAAATAACATTTGAAATAATACCATATGATATTTTATATCTCATCATTTTTTTCTTGTTTATGTTTAGTTGTTATGTAAATCTTCTCACAATACAGCATTGTGAAAAGCACTAAATATATATATATATTTGAATTGAATAACAGTGTCATGACTGCTAAAATATTATGTTATATGAACCCCTCTTCAATTGGAAACTTTCACTCAAAAATGACCTTGACCAGATGGTTTTTCATTGATATGAGTAGGTGTTTAACAAACTCAATGGGCTTCTGTCTGCTGAAGAGTCAAGAGATGTGACGTGTCCTGATTATTTTATACATGCAATTCAATTGGCAGAAGCTTTTATCCAGATTGACTTATAGTGTTTTCATGGCATATATTTGATGATTGTGGTGCATTTCCTGGGAATCAAATCATTGCTAGCACCATTCTGCTAAACTACAGTAGATAATGGTACTTTATATGTACCAGTTATGATTTCTCGATGAATCTATAGCAAAGTTAAAGGAATGGATCTGAACCTGCACCCTGCTGGGCGTGACACAGGTCCAAGTGAATATTTAAGCAATGTTGCCTGCAGGCCAGACTCTATACCTGACTAACAGTGAGAAGACAACAAGCTTACACAAACACACACTGCAAATTACAGGTAGTATTCTTCTCATTATGTTATTAATTTAATTAGCCTAATTACATTGTCATTATATGATATCCAGGTGGTTTTGTATGTATTCTTTAAAATGTAATTGAAAGAATAATTTTTTCCACCAAAATCAAGATTATGTTTTTTTTGTTTTTATTGATAGGATTCTTATAGACAGGAAAAACATCTGAAATTCATGCACTAATAGATGATTAACGGATTCAATTGTAACTTAAAACTTAACTTCTGGTAGACTTCTGCAAAAAGTACATAACAACAACCATAGTTTTTTTTATTCAACTTATTATACTTATTATAACACTCTGGAAGCGCCACGCACGTGTGTCCAATGAAACCATCTACACTGAAAAAAAAGAATTCATTCAATTTACTCAATTTTTAAGGTTAGTGGTTGCAATCAATTTATTTAAGCTACATTTAAACAAAAGTTTTTTGTTTTGTTTTGTATTTCTAATGTTATTTTTAAATGTAGCTTAAATAAATTGATTGCAACCACTTACCTTAAAAAATTTTTGTAATTGAATAAATCATTTTTTTCAGTGTATAGAGAGCAGAGATTACTTAGTTTAAAGGTCACATATTTCTAAGCTTTCTAGAGTTTTATTTTAGGTAATGATGTCCTTAAGAATATATATACTGTATTTGCCATTTTATAATATCCAAAAACAAACTCTATATGTGCAATTTATTGTGCAGCTCTACTTATAATGTGTTTACTAACGGGTTGTGGATTTGAGGTCGGACTCAACAAAGTAGGACTGCAACATCCTGATGTGGTATTCCTTATGGGTTTGTTTGGGGTGGGGTGGTGGATGGTGGAAATTGCTCAGGGTGAAGACTGTGAATTTGTGACATAGCGATTTTACGAAAGTACAACCGAACCGGTTTAACTCACAGCTACTTCAAGCAGGCTGTGTGCATTTGATTCTTAAATGACTGTTTTGAAACGTATATGGTACTTACATAGCCCCCTAGACCTCAGTTAGAAAAAGCCAAAATATTTCAGTTTTGACAATATGTGACCTTTCATATGCATTTATGAGTTTATATGAATTTGTGTGTATATTTGTTTTTTTATATTTTGAAATATTGTTCTGTCACTACATTTTGTATATGCTTTTTAACTTAGATTTACAAGTAATATTACCTTATGATTTATCTTGACAAGAGATGAGTTGCTGCTACTCATAAAATGAGTACCGCAAACTATCATCAAAATGCGCATGTGTAATGACTGGTATTTGTGCCATTATTTAACACCAAAAAAGGATGTGTTAAATTACGTTTTGCTTGAAATGGCTGCAATTATTGCTAAAAAAAAGAGGCATCACAGAGAGCATAGAACACGTGATACAATGCAGTGGATTGTTTTAACACGTAATGCCAGAGGAACATATTATTTAAAAATATTGTTTGCCAAGCCATGTTATGTTTTTGCTGAATTAAATAAAATAGGAGTCACTAGGAGAAGTCACACAATAACAGACATTTCAAAACTTCTTGTAAACCTTAATTTTTGTCCTCCAGTACTCAGTGTACTAAGGCTTCGTTAGCTGGGACCACACAACCCGAACTCAACATAAGCTCTGCCTATTTGTACTGCTCTTAGTAGATTGTGTTGGTCATAATAAAAATCAGCTTTGTCATTTAATTTGTGCTTTTTAACGGGTTTATGCTTAAAACTTTATCTATATGAAATCAAATGAATAAAGCAAATATACCTGTTTGATGATCATTCGATTTTTAGAAAAATAATATAAAATACAAAAGTATGGGGAAAATTCCATATTGTTTACTTATGGGCGTTTCACACTGTACGTGGCAACCGCAAGTGTTCAGTTCTTTTTCAATAGGAGACGTGCAGAAAGCAGAAAAACGGGGTGGTTACAGAGGTAAAGCGGATTGGTCCACACCCCTTGCTCGTGCACCCAAAATCCTGTTCCTTTTACAGACACGACTATTCATGGCAGGCACTGTTAAAGATAAACATATTTACACTAAATGCTGCACAAAATGCTTCCATTACACGGCTTTAGCCACGCAGCGATTCTTCCGCTTGCGCGTACCGTGTGAAACGGCCTTTACTAATAGAGATGTCTGTGTAACCTGCCTTTATAACAGCAATGATGCACTAGACATAAACACTGTACACATAATTGTTGTTTATTGTTTAAAAATCATGCCATCAAAAGTTGTATTAAACATTTAACACACGCACATATGCAACACAGATCCTCAAGAATAATCAAGAGAGACTGATAGAAACAATAACAGAACACAAATTTCATTTTTCAGAAGATGTTTATTGCACTGTATTTTCTGATCATTTTAAGACAATAAATGAAAGGTCCGATTTGTTCTGTTCCCTTGTTTTCCATGGATACTGATTGATACCACACCCACTGTTTATCTGTTGCACTGGTAATTTATTAGATAATTGATTTAATCTAATATACATAGGCCTTTGTGTTCCCTTGTTCTTGGTTGATTATTGTGTACTGTTGTGTATGTTTATGTGGTGGGTTTCCGTTGTTCCCTGGTTTTGTTTTGTGTTTTTATTCATTAAACCTTAATCTGCACTTGAATCCGCTCTATCATAACACTGTTTTTGTATTTATTTATTTTTTCAGTTTACGGCGATATTGTCCTGCACTGTTACATTTGAACAACAAACCTTTCAGGTAGTCTCTCAATTAATCAGAGTTCAAATCTTTATTAAACAATTGTTTCAAATGTTTTTTTAAACTTGTTTCAAATGCTTAACGTTGCTTGACATGACCAATGACTATTGAAACCTAAACTGTTACTTGGTTTCACTATATCTGATGATTCATTCTAGATTAAATGATGCTTCGGACATGTTAACCCCAAGAACAATGGAAACAAAATCCAACAGACTTCTTATCATATTTGTTCTCCTCTGCGGTGAGTAACAGAAACAAACAAATAAATAAACATCCTGCCATTAAAAGTCAGCAATACATTATAAAACCCACCATTGAAAGTCACTAAATTAAATAAATTCATTTTACTTAAAGGTGCCGTAGAATGTAGACCTGTTTTTATCTAGGCATAGATGAATAATAAGAGTTCTGTACATATCTTAAATCTCAAACACGATTGTTTCCTCCTTCTTATGTAAACCTCATGCATACAAAAGGCCGCTGAAAAACAGGCCAAACTAATCTCACCCCAACATTAAATTACACATTAAATTAAGTTTGTTGTTACAATGCTAAAACAAAGTTGTGAGTGCTGAGTTAGAGCTATATGCTAGTTAATGCTATATGCTAGCGTTTAGCCTGAAGTTTTACTATTCAGAGGTGGGAGTAAGTTACACATGTGCAAGTCACAAGTAAGTCTCAAGTCTTAACCTTTAAGTCTCAAGCAAGTCCGGGTCAGTTTTTGTGAGAGTCAAGTCAAGTCACTGCTTTATGTCAAGCAAGTCAAGTCAAGTCGCAGCTTGGGTCTGTCAAGTCATACAAATGTTTGATGTTTTAACTTAATTTATATATTAAACAAAGATAAATCTACAGTATTTATTATGGACTATGAGAGTTTTATTTGCAACAAAAAATTATTATGCATTTCTAATTAAAAGGTGTCCACATACAGGTGAGTTGTAAATACAATAAAAATCTAAAAATAAATCAAAATCAAAACTAATAAGCCTAATATGTAAATGTAAAATTAGGTCAACATAAAAACATGAACAATGTTTAGGTACAACTGTTTCAATATGCCTCAAACATGGCAGAAGACCATGGAAAGTATAAAAAATATTAAAGTACATTGATTTTGTCATGACATCACTGATCATAAAGATATATTTATATAAAAAAACATACAGCTTTCGTCAGGGTGTGTGATCAACTTGGGGTGCGTTTTCCAAAAGCATCGTTGCTAACTAAGTTAGCAACTTTGTTGGTTGCAATGCAATTTTCCATTAGTAACAGGTTAGCAACGATGCTTTTGGGAAACGCACCCCAGGTCAAGCTGTACATGACAAGCAGCTTTTTAAAATATGATGAAATAAAGACTTTTATTTTTTTCCAATAATATTCGAGTGCCTTGGATTATTGTTTTTTATTAACTTCTATGGCTAAGATGTTAACCTTAACCTTATCGTTGAAAAGAATGGGACAGACTTTGTTACTTACAGTTAAAAATAAAATTCGAAGTGGTGCTGGTTGTATCACATATCTTCGTCTTGCAGGCCTTGCATGCTGCTGTTCTTCTCTTCTTAGCTTAGTCATGCACAAAATCCTGGGGCCTCATTTATCAAGCGTTCGTACGAACAGAAGTGTGCGTAAAGTGTGGGTAGGATCAATTTTACGCAAAGTGTGGAATTTATCAAATTGCACTTATACGTAGAAATGTGTGTAAATATACGCACACCTCGGAGTATGCGTACGCAGAGCATCTAGTGGTAAAATAGCGATACTACACAGGACCGTCCATCCCCAGCGTTAAAAGAACACTTTGTCTATTTATTATCCAAACCACCCCAGGTGTTAAAAATTATTACTGTTAATAAAGTAACTGCAAATCAGTGTTAAAGTTAATTAATGAAATTAGTTTCTAACCCTATATAAGAAAGCTCCGTCAAATGCTTGACACAGTGGCTTATCTTGCATTATTGGAAGACTTGGTAAATCATCCATTCCGCCGGGAGCGTGTTTTCAGAGATCGCGCCGATGATGATGGTTATGCAGCTGTCCAAGGAAAGTTCTGTCATTGTCTGTCCTCTTACAGATTTCACGTCGGTGTGCTGTGACGCGTTTTTTTTTTTTTGGCTGATAATTTAATGTCAAACCACTTTTTTATTTCTAGAAGTGTTCTCATACCCAACGTAATTAAACTCACTGGTAACATGTTCCCATGCAGATTTGTTTTCTTTTGTTAGTCATTCCTCCCATACTAAGTGAACCAAACAGTATGTGTTATTAGGATTTAACCTCATCCACCAGTTACTCAATTTCTGTGTCTGTAAAGTTCCTCTTTTTCGCTCTCTTTGTCATTATTGCGATGAGGGAAAAAGCACAACCACGTGACTTATAACGGGAGGTGTTGTCACCATATATGGTTCATTGGAGGCGTTTCGGAATGCAAATGACCATCAACGTGCACGAGCATGGTGCTTAAGAACAAGTGGGATTTATCATCAAAGGATTACTTACTGATGTGCGTACGAACCCCGTGCGCACGTTTGATAAATCCCAATTTTTTTGTACTTAGGCACATTCTAAATTTCATTCGTAGGTACAAATATAGAACATTTTCTACGCACTGTTGATAAATGAGGCCCCTGGTACCTGAACTTAACTATTTTTGGTGTAGTGCCTTTAAGTTCCATCATGACTGTTATGGTTTAGTAGTTAATGCGCTCTCTCCCTCTGCTTGCATGCTGCGTCACGTGGTAAGGGTTGCGCCCTAGCGGTGCATTTAAAAACATATATTTATTAAACAAAACAAGTTATTTTGAGTCTATTTATTAAACAAAAAACAAGTTATTTTGAGTCATTTAACTCAATTCCGAATCAAGTCTCAAGACATGAATGTCATGTCAAAGTTAAGTAGAGTCTTTCTTATATTTGTCAAGGGAGTCTCAAGCCTCAAATTTGCGACTTAAGTCTGACTCGAGTCAAGTCATATGACTCGAGTTCCCCATCTCTGCTACTATTGATGTTAGAGTTACATTTAGAGTTACATAGATTCACCACTCAGAAATGTCCACTAACACCCTCCAAACAATTGATTATTCCTCAAAGAATGCTCAAGGGTGAAAACGTAAAAATATTTTATCAGATGTGCGTTTCGTTTACATGGTGACAGGGTTTTTTGGGGCTTAAAGGGATAGTTTGGCCAAAAACGATATTAAACCCATGATTTACTCATCCCCATGCTGTCCGAGTTGCATATGTCCATCGTTTTTCAGACAAACACATTTTCGGATATTTTAGAAAATATTTTAGATCTTTCAGTTGATTAAATGTAATGTTACGGGGTCCACCCATAGTCAATGAACTTCGAGTCCAAAAAAGTGCGTCCATCCTTCACAAATTAAATCCAAACGGCTCCAGGATGATAAACAAAGGTCTTCTGAGGGTAATCTGCGCGGTGTTGTTGTAGAAATATCCATATTTAAAACTTTATTAACGAAAATAAATACCTTCCGGTTGCGCCGCCATCTTAGTCGCGTCCGCATTCAGGATGAGAGCTTACGCAGCCTACGGAGGCTACTCTGCTGCTGCTCTGTGCCCCCGCCCTCCGAATTTGTCATACGTCACTAAGAAAAGTGCGTACACTACGCTAATACTCTCTCCTGAATGCAGACGCGACTAAGATGGCGGCACTACCGGAAGGTAGTTATTTACGTTAATAAAGTTTTAAATATGGATATTTCTACAACAACACCGTGCGGTTTACCCTCAGAAGACCTTTGTTTATCATCTTGGAGCCGTTTGGATTTAATTTGTGAAGGATGGACGCACTTTTTTGCACTTGAAGGTCGTGGACTATGGGTGGACCCCGTAACATTACATTTAATCAACTGAAAGATCTAAAATATTTTCTAAAATATCCGAAAATGTGTTTGTCTGAAAAACGATGGACATATGCAACTCGGACAGCTTGGGGGTTAGTAAATCATGGGTTTAATATTGTTTTTGGCCGAACTATCCATTTAAAAGCGCAAAAAAGTAAAACCACCTTCCAGAGTGGAAATCTTAAAAACGATCTACCCATGCGTTCCCCTCTAAGGGTAAAAAGCAAAAGTCTGCTCATGGTGGCTCTCGTCACGTGCACGTTTACGTCACAGGCATACGCCAGTTCATGAAAATAACAATAAACATGTCGAATTTTTCCATATGTCGGATCTTCAAGTTGCCATAGCAGCTCTCACATACAAGTCTTTCCAGCAGTTGTACGAAATATTCACAGCTAGTATTACTGATCAGTATTACCTCCATCAAATTGTTGGTGCACCAATTCTTCGGAGCCAAAACAGACAGCTTTGGACGAGACCTGGAAGAACAAGAAAGAGGGTTGTACGCAGGCGCGTGGACTTGGTGGTGTTGTGTGTCAGTGCTTCACAATGCCTCCTAGCCAGCTGGAGTGCATACCACATCGAATATCACACACTTTTAAGTGTCTCCATGTGCACACAAGATTTCCCCCTCAAAATGCTAGTATAAACGCAGAATTAAAAGTAATAACACAACGCCACTTCTGTGTTTTCTTTTCAGATCGTTTCAGTAAACGTAGCCTAATACAGGCTCAAACATAAGGTCTGTTTACACACACTGAGCTACTGTAAGAGGTGCTCTGTCAAACAGCCAATTAGAGCAGTGTTCTTCACTCCCAACCCTGGAGAGCCGGTGCCCTGCAGAGTTTAGCTCCAACCTTAATCAAACACACCTACCTGTGATTTTCTAGTGATCATGAAGACATTGAAAAAGTTGCAGGTGTGTTTGGTTAAGGTTGGAGCTAAACTCTGCAGGGCACCGGCTCTCCAGGGCTGGGAATGAAGAACACTGAATTAGAGCAAAGCTTACCAAAGGGGTACTCTGGGATAAGGCTAATATTCTTACTTACTTACTTATTCATTTAGCTGACGCTTTTATCCAAAGCGACTTACAATTGCTATATATGCCAGAGGTCGCACGCCTCTGGAGCAACTAAGGGTTAAGTGTCTTGTTCAGGGACACAATGGTGTGTCACAGTGGATTCGAACCCGGGTCTCTCACACCAAAGGCGTGTGTCTTATCCCCTGCATCATCACTACCCCAAGTGGTACTCATTATATTTATTCAGAGTAAATATATTTCAGAGTAAATTTATTCAGAGTAAATATAATAATAATTATATTTAATTTATACAATTAAGACAGTGTTATTATTCATTTGATTTAATTTCTGTAACTAATGATAATTTAAGACCTTACTTAATGTGCAGCTTTCTTTTTTATATGATTTGATTGGTGCCTCAAAAACCACAATTTGGTAAAACTCAATCTCGCCTAGGGCAACCCAAGGGCTAGAGCTGGCCCTGGCCTTGCACATGTCCTGTCTTTAAGCATACACTGCAATCTTTTTTCTAAAGTGAAAGTAAACTTTTTCCATGTGTATAGGGGTGTCTGAGGCTCGCCCAAACTCACAGTTAAATAAACAATTTGAGAGTTTATTTAGTCTGTTTTAGTAACCCTGTATGTTTCAAAAAGTACAAAGTTTAGTTGTTATTATGAATATGCACAAATTAAAGAAGACCTTCCACAGTTTCAAACAATGTATTAGTTGTATTGGTATGACCGAATTCACTAAAGTATTTTAAGTCTCTTTGCAAAGTAAATAAATAAAGAAGAGGTTTAGGCACCCGTGCCGTAGTCGACCCCTGGTGTTTAAACATGCTGTGTTCAAATTAAAGCATATTAATTATTATTATCAGAAACATTTTGTTAAATTGCCTTTAAAACATAAGCGTGTAAATATATATTTGATAGTATCATATGACATCTGAATGTTTGTCATACTGTATCTAATATGACTCATTCAGAGGCAGTAAAACTAGTTTGTTGAAATTCCTTTTGGGGATTGGATCATATTAAAAAAACTTTGAAAGGTAAGCAAAATAACCAGATTGTCATGCCCCCAGTAACTAGGCAGGGAATTCCAGAAATAGAAACAGGTGAATGAATGCCCCACAATGTATTGCTTGTGAGCAAAGGTGGACTAAGTACACAACTTTCTTACTTGAGTACATACTGCTGGTCAAATATTACTCAGCTACAAGTGAAAGTTGTAAAGACAGATGTTTACTTAAGTAAAAGTACAGACATTTGTGTTTTTAAAAGTATTAAAGTATTAAGAGTAAAAAGTAAATTTCCCTTTATGTCAGTGCATTGTTTTATTGTCGCAAACCTTATGGCTCTGAAGCAACATTTTGGTTACTGTGGTTTTACAGTATTTAAAATAGCTTAATTGGATTATGGTTGCTATAGAGAGAAAATTACATATTTGTGGATAAATAAAGACAATGTGTCGAAAGTTCAACTTTTTTGATAACTTTTCATAATCGAACTCCAAGGAATATTTCAGCACTCGATCAGGGGTGAAAAACTTAGGACTAGTTTGTTTTTATAAATAGTAGAAATTTTTAATGACTTAAATAAAATCTAAGATATATATTTGTTCTTGATCCAGTGATTCCAGTGATATAAGGCACATGATATTTGGACATAAATTATGGTAGTTATGCATCAATGCGTTTGTTATAGCTATAGCGCCACCTTTTGGCATTTTTTTGCACATGACCACAGAATAAGTTCATGTATATATGTACCAAATTTGGTGTCGATACCTCATTCATGTCCTCAGTCATAGCCAATCAAGTCCAAGCGGCTTCACATACTTCAGGCGTTTGGGCATGGTGTGTCGATTGTGAGTCGAAAGTTCAACTGTTTATGAAAAACTTTTCATATTTGAACTCCAAGGAATATTTCAGCACTCGATTTCAGCACTCGAAAATAGTGGAAGATTTTTTATGATTTAAATGAAATCTAAGATATAAAAAATTGTTTGTTTAGATCCAGTGATTCCAGTGATATAAGGCACTTGATATTTGGAAGAAAATTGCGGGAGTTATGAGCATCAACACGTTTGTCATCGCTATAGCGCCACCTATAGGTCAATCATGTTGATACTCTGTCAACTTCGTGCATGATTGAGACCTACCATTTGGCAAAATGTCATGTTTCTAGGCCTTACGGTTTGGTCTGCACGATTCGTTTTACGGCAGAATAATAATAATAATAATAAACCTAACAAATACAATAGGGTTTAGGCACTTCGTGCTTGAACCCCTAATCACAGACTCAACACACTCTGAACACAAACTTACAGTCCTTTCTCTCTCTGCTATGACACTAAACAATTAACAAATTAGATCAATACTTAGAAGTAGTGATGTTACATTTGAAGCGAGGCTTCGGAGCTTGTGTCGAGCAAAAGTGGTCGTGCCAGATGGAGCATCGATTTGAAGCTTGTGTTGTTAGGTGTGTTCGACATCGGCTGGATGTAACCGATCGGCAAGATTAGCCGCGTGCAGGCGGAGCGGAGCTGAAAACGGAGACGTGAAGTCGAACACACCTGTTAACGTAGAAATCACGTGACCAGTGACAAACGAAGCTTCACTTTCTGCTCAGTCACGTGCACTCTTCGTTTTGCGTGTCAGAACGTTCGAACCCCAGAGGTTTTTTAGCAGTTATTTGCATTATTCACATTTTAGTCACACATAATACTGAATAGATAGTATTGTATGTACATATACTTGTGCGTGTGAACATTATTCAATAAAATACAGTATTGAATCGTATGAATATTAACTCTTATTAATTAATTCTGAAATATTTGCCACACTTGAATGAGTAAATAAATGTATTATATTGACCATTCACACACATGTTGTCTAAGCTTTATTTGTACACGTAATATTAATATTCATCTGAATTTCATCAGCTTGTTGCTTCACTGACTGACGGAGCTTCTTCCAGAAGCGACAGCTATATGTTTTATTAACCAAATGATGGCGCTGTTTTCGACACCCATGTTGAGGCATTGAATCATGGTTCGAAACAGTAAGGGAAGTATCGGTGCTTGATTCGATGCTTCATTTCCCCATCACTACTTAGAAGACATAAGAATGACCAATTCAAAAACACAGCACAAACAAGGTCATCAAAATGCAGCAAAGGCCACAATCAGTGACCCAGGCAGTCCTTTTATCTGGAGGTGGAGATAATAACCAATCACATTCCTTCATCATATTAACTCCAGGAACCGCCTTCCTGAAAACAAATGTCTAGTACAGAGAGAAGACACAAGAGGGCAGCATAGAAAAAAAATAAAACAACTGAAGGTCATAACACTCATGTCATTGTTTTACTTCCATAGACTCTCACTAAACTCTCAATAACCATTGAACTATTTTAAGCTAACTGACTAAGAGAATATATTTTAAGGACAGCTTGAAAACAGACACATTTTTCATACAGAGCACTGCTGAATGACAGAAGCTGACATACACTGTATGAGCTTCTTTTTTGCCTTTGACTTTGTTTCACTCGTGACATCATCTCTTGTTGCCTATAAGACAGACAGTATCACAGTTTATCCAGATGCACAAACACTGGTGGCATTCCACAAGGGTCATTTCATGACGCAGCGTAGAGTTCGCTCAAAAGCTTACATGTCAAGTAAATCAGAAATTAGAAGAAGGGAAAACAAGAATGGAGATAAAAATCAAATATAGAAATAAATCAAACAATAATATAAAAAACACCAACTATATAAAAATAATATACATGTATACATACATACATACCCAAACATCACTCGAATGCTAAAGTGTAAAAATAAGTCTTTAAACTGGTTTTGAAAACATCCAGTGATGGATAGGTCCTTATACCCAAAGGTAAAATTATCCAAGCTTTGGGGCGGCTACAGAGAAAAATAACTGATCGCAAGATCTTAATGACCTAACAGCTGTGTATGGCTTAATAAGATACATGTCAAAAGTCTTAGTACAAAAAAAATGTCTAGCCATGATGAAGGAGGTTTGTAGATGGCAGTTTACAAAGCCACATATACAATTCCTTATTTCTCACAGAAATGCTCATGCTGTTGTCATGTACATGATTTGAGTTCATTAGTATGAAACAAGGCTTCTTATTGTGTAAATTGTTAAAACAGTTTTAAAGTAGTGCTAAACATAAATTATTTGTCTCTATCCTCCAGGTTGCTTTGCTTCAGCATCGAATGGACAGGTACAGTACAGCAAATGCTTAAGTCTATTAATAGTTCATTTTAATACTTAACTATTATTACTATTTCTGGATGTAGATTTTAAATTGTTTTTGTTGTTGTCATTTTTTAGAATGCCACAACTAATTTCTATGGTAAGAATCATTTATTTTATGATCACAATGAAATTTTTAACTGCTATGAAATACATGATACATAAGTCTACTGCGAAAATCACTGCACAAGAATGCAAGTTATTTCTGTTATTCTGTTTATGTCTGTTTTTCAGCAGAATCTGAGCAGGCCAATTTTGAGAACAGGTCGGTATTGTCATATTTTTTAAAATGCATCATTTTACAGAAATACTCTATTTTAAAGCTGTAATTTTTTTGCATCCGAACAGGACAGCAAATGTTTCAGTGGAAATGTGCAAGTCAGTGGAGATGAATTGGGAAGCCTCAGAGGTAAGGTCACATATTGTTCAATCATACATCTGTCAGTCCTTAAGTAGACAATGAAGGAATGATGTGTACCCAGGCTCTGTGTCACGGTATGGGGGGTGGGTATGGTCCCCCAGAAAGAATTTGTGCATCCCCAGTTTTCTAAACAAGCATAAATTAAAGCATTATTGGATAGCTAAATTCAGTCATATACTTTGATATAACAGTTTCATTAAAACTTAATTTATAACTGAATTTATCCAATGCAAATGGATTCAGCGTGTAATTAAAAGCGAGCCCACAGAAATGCGCAGTGGAATTCAATCACCTAGGTGGCGTTTCTTTGATGTTTCAGCCTGTGAGGTGTTTTTTTTATTGCAGTTAAATGTTTACACAATGGTTACAAAGAAAGAAAATGTACAGAACAGAAATTTTCTAATAGAACCATTATACATATGCTTGACCAATTGTACAACATATATATAATACAATACCCCCTTCCCCTAACCCCTCCCTGTTAACTTAGTTATAGAAGGTTTCCTTCAAATGGTCCAGAATTTGAAGCATATAGTATTTGAGTAGCAGCAAAAACAGTTATGTAAATAAAATAAAATAAAAATTGGTGGACAGCAACAATAGGAAATAAAAATAAATGAAGTGAAACTAGACAGGAAATCACGCAAAAAAGTGAGTTCAGCCCTCAATTAAGAATTCTATGACTGGATTCAAAATCTTCTTGAAAGTATGTAGTTTGTCATTTAAGGAGTATCTCAGTTCTTCCAGATGCAACATATTGCCCAGTTCTCTGGTCCACAATTCAATAGTTGGGACATGATCTTTTTTCCACATCTGTAGAATAAGTCTTTTTGCTCAGCCTATGAGGTTTTAGGTTTTATTTGTTTCTTAAATGCAACTAACAAGAGCTTAGTAATTTAATTACTGTTAACTCTTTCACCGCCAGCGTTTTTAAAAAAAGTTGCCAGCCAGCGCCAGCGTTTTTCATGATTTTCACCAAAGTTTAATGCCTTCCAGAAAATGTTCTTCTTTAAATATATAAACATACAATATACCAAATGAAAGACCAGACCCTCTGCTTTCAAACAAAAAAAAAACATTTCATCCTACCTTTAGTGGTTCTTTTGCAATCAGCTTTTGAATATGGGTAGGTTTTTGCAAAAACAATTCAATTCAATTCAATTTTATTTATATAGCGCTTTTCACAAAAGTCAATTGTTTCAAAGCAGCTTTACATAAATAGAAGCAGTGAAAAGCACAGAAAAACGACAGATAGCACAACAAAATACATGATAGCATGAGCAGTTAAATTTGCTGCGGCTATGACTCAATATTATAAGTGCACGTATTACTAAAGCAACGTATAGAAGAGGAAGCTAGGTAAAGCGCAAAAAGGCTGCCTCCCCGGGGTGAAAAACCCCCTAGGAGAAAAAAAACCCCGGGCTTTTATCCGAGGAAAAATAAGTCCTAGGAGGGAAAAACCCTTGGGAGAACGGAAATGGAGATTTAGCGGAGATTAAGCGGTTCTGCCGGTGATCGTTGGTCAGGCATCAGCTGGGCATAACGTTGAAGGACGGCCAGTAGATCAGAGGTGTGCCGACTTTCACATCTACCGGGACTGGGTCTGTTTGTCTCGTTGTCCTCGGGTCGAGGGCGAGACAGGGAGAGAAAAACAAAATCGTATTAGCATAGCGGCCGTTCATATGTATTGAAGTGTCACACAGTGATGTGGTTTAACTCAACTTAGTTCCAGACAGACTAAATATTGCGGCATAAATATGTTATCCACAGTTGAGGATTTAGCAAATTGGGGGCCCAATGCGAGGGTATATATGGTAAATAAGGGTCACCTTCCGATCTTTAAGAAAAAATGAAACCTGACGACCCGTTTGACTAAGGCCTAAAGCCCCACTGTCGTCGTTAATGCAGGTTCAGTGGCAAACGGGTCTATATTGTATACCATTTACAGGACCAGGAGAAAACGCCAAAAACATCGCAACCCGACCATACGTGCTAACCCGTTTGACTAATGCCGGAAGCTCCACTGTCGTCTTTAATGCAGGTTCAGTGGCAAACGGGTCTGTATGGCATACTATTCACAAGACACACGAAAGCGCGAAAAACGCAACCCGACCATACATACCAACCCGTTTGACTAAGGCTGGAGGCCCCACTGTCGTCGTTAATGCAGGTTCAGTGGCAAACGGGTCTGTATGGCATACTATTCATAAGACTTACGATAGCGCCAAAATCGCAACCCGACCATACGTGCCAACCCGTTTGACTAAGGCTGGAGGCCCCACTGTCGTCGTTAATGCAGGTTCAGTCGCAAACGGGTATGTATGGCATACTATTCACAAGACACACGAAAGCGCGAAAAACGCAACCCGACCATACATACCAACCCGTTTGACTAAGGCTGGAGGCCCCACTGTCGTCGTTAATGCAGGTTCAGTGGCAAACGGGTCTGTATGGCATACTATTCACAAGACACACGAAAGCACCAAAATCGCAACCCAACCATACGTGCCAAACATTTTGAGCAAAAAGCATAGATAATTCAATTTTTGTGACGGACTTTTCATAGAGATCCGATTCAGAGCGATCTTTAAAACAGACACGGACATGCAGCAGCTTGCCATAGGGCAATACTTCCGGTTTTAAAAAGTTGCGGAAGGGCGCCACCTGGTGGATAATAGCGGTATTGCGGAAAGACGGAAAATCTCGTCATTGGCGGGGAAGCGTTTTTTCTTAATTGACGAGATATCTCGTCAATGGCGGGGAAAGAGTTAATATCATCATCAGATCAAATTGCGAAGATAAATCAGACTTAATTAATAAAACTGAACAACTGCAGCAGGGCAGAGAGACGAGCTCGAGTCAGTCCAGTTCACTATTGGGGGAGTCCAGTTAGAACTGGGAACAATCCAAAGATAAGGGCAGGTGAGGAGTCAGATGAGCAGCAGAAAGGACACCAAGCCATCCAGGACCATAAACAGCACAGAAAGTAATCAACCAGGAATTACTGTTCATGAAGCAACAACAGTTTCTCTTCTTTTTTATGTGGGACTGCTGCGTGGCATTATAATAACCCTAATTATATTTTTCCGCACATTAACGCCTCCTATAATAAAAAAGCAGAGCCACAAACATCTGACTTACCATTTAAAGGAATGTGCTTTTTTATTTCCAGTAAATTCAGTGCTTCAACCTTACGTTTTTAATTTGTATGGTGAAGCAACTTGCCTTAGATTAGGTAAGAGATAACTGGGTTAATTCCTGATTATCAGGCTTTTTAAGATTGTTTATCAATGTAATAGTGAATGTCGAATGTGTATAATTCCTGCAATAATAGGCCTATACGTAGGCGTAATAAATATGTGAATAAATAAATGAAAGAACCTGGACCCCGTTTCAGTAAGGAGGTTCAACCATTCATGAGTTAAAACTTGAGTTAACTTATTCTGAGATGGGAGTTTTTGGTTACAGAACAGCTGAAATGAGTTAGTTCAATAGTTCAATTCAGTTAAGCGCATGCACAACCACTATGAAAAGCCAAGCTCCGATATTACAATTCGCCACAACAGCGCGTGAAAAAGAAAATCCTTTTACTACTAAAACTGAAAGTTGCTGCAGTTGTAGCCTACAGCAACTATGAGCATATATTTTTAAGAAAAGGGTTGTTGTTGGAAATTGTTATTCTAGTAAATCCGTATATTTAATTTTTCATCACGGTTAAAATATCAGAAGTAAATAAACTGAGGACTGTACGTTATTACCAGTGTTGGGGAAAGTTACTTTTAAAAGTAATGCATTACAATATTTAGTTTCTCCCCAAAAAAGTAACTAATTGCGTTACTTAGTTACTTTCATAGAAAGTAATTCTTACGTTACTTTTAAGTTACTTCTGCGTTACTTTTTCTTACTTGGCTGAGGCTTGATCTCTTTCAGGCCTTGCAGGTGTTTTTTATGATCGCAAAAATGGCCTGCCATCCCCGTTTCTGACTCAAACTGTTCCCGCTCATGTGCACAGAGTGCGTAATTCTACGTTAATATGTTCAGTTTCATTTAGTACATTTATATAACACTGGTTATTACACCTTATCATTTTCATGCAGATGCAATCCCATTGACAAAAAGATGATGACAGCAGCTCAGCCAAAAACTGAAATTAGGCATAAGAATATGGCATAAAAGGCTAAACTTTACAAATGTTTGTCATGAATAAAACTGAAATACACCAAGCCAGGATTCAAACTCAGGTTGCCAATAGTATGTCTGTCCTAACCACTGTGCACAGCACTACCCACTGGACCAGTGATTCTAATGAGTGGATTCATAAAAAATGTAAAGGCAACTGTTCAGATGTAAGAGCACGGCCACAAAGGCTGATATCAGTCATTTAAAGGTCCTGTTCTTTCTGTGTTTTTAAAGCTGTGTTTTTAAACACTAACTAGGGTTTAAAAATGGGATCAGAAAGAACGTGACCTTTAAATATCTAAAGTGACTAATGATCTAAAATGATAATACTGCTCACATAAATGCACGTGGATATAACAAAAATCAACTCAGGGTCTCAAAATCCTCTTCCAACATAAATGTAACTTCCTACAAATGAATACAACATCATCAACTACAGGATCCTCTATAAAAGCACATGACATTTTAGTCACTTAGACGTTCTCTTCATCTAAGTATATGATATTCTCTCATTTCAACTTACTGTTTTAAAATTTTTTGTTGAAAGTTTAGTGTATAAAATATATAAAGTAGTAAGTTAAAATGACTTGCACTGGAAATTTGATTACAACTTAAAGACATCTAAAAAACTGTTTTACAGTGTACATAATACAAATGTACACACTGAATGAATGTACTAAATGAACTAACAAAGAGAAAAAAAAGTACATTCCCAATCTGAGCTCTGTCACTAGCCTCGTAACTGCCACCTACAGGCACTGTAAGGTGACAGTTGTCGTGAGGTTAGTGTGTGAGGTCAGATGATGATGAGTGACAATGGAAAAAAACAGACGGGTGATAGACGCTACGACAGAGACAGAAACGATCAATGGGACAGCGAATTTACTTTTCTGAAGAGGAGCAGGGTGGGGGACAGTCACACGTTTTGTAAGTTTTGTAACTGCGACTTTAGCATCTCACACGGGGGAAGGAATAGGATGACGTTAGACAACAGAACTGTTTGCGCTCTACTCTCATTAAAATTAACCACTCTGGCCCAGACCACAAATACACTCCTTCCACTCCGTCTTAAAGGATGCATAGTCTGCAACAAATTTGTACAATAACAAAAGAGTAAAGAAAAGTTATGTGAAATGAAAAGAAAAACTGTAAAAGAAAAGCAATATGAAATGAAAAGAATGTGTGGAATTAAAATAAAATGTAAAGACAAGCAATGTGAAATGAACAGAAAATATCCAAATAAGCCTTTAAAATATATATATATAGCTAGGTTGGGGTGGTTTGACTGCTCGCAGTGGCCGCCGGAAAATTTCCCTTATCCAAAACTTGACAGGTATGATAATGTGGAGCCCCCCATGGGATTAAATGCCCCCCCCCAGTTATGCCATCCTGGCGCCGGGCCTGTGTGCACCTAATAGACCATTTGCGTGTTTGCAAACAGAAATGACATTTTTTGGGAGGAGCCAAACTGCTGGCAGAAAGTGGCAGCTCTGCAGTAGCGTTGTAAAGTGTTTTAGCGTTAAACTGTGATTGTTATGGATCCAGGGTTCTGTCGATGTCTGTTTTTTTTCATATGTTTACCTTTAGTGTTATGTTTCTTATAGCGTTTATATCACGTTACGTTTATTTTTTAGATAAATTAAAAGTTTAAATTACTTGGCTACTGATATGTGCATGTACGTAATGTATATGTATTGTTATGTATTGGTAAATAAAAAAAACATTTTTACAGTATGAATCGCTTAAGTACATATAAAAGCTATAGTATATGTATTCTATATAATACAATTTATTAAATATTTCATAAATGTACTGTTTCTATTACGGTTTTCTTCCTTATATATATAGCCTGCATGTTTGTTCTAAACTAAAACTTTGTTATTATAAAACTATTATGATTACATACAAATTAATATGCATAGGCCTTTTTATATATTAATCACTTCACATCATGTGTGTGTTATATTTATATATTTATTAATTATGTAAACATAATAATTTTAGAACAAACAGGAAGAAGACATAGGTTAAGATATAAGGTAAAAAAATAATATTAAACGGAAAAATTATGAAATATTTAATTGTGATATTATTGCTTTTTCAGTATAACCCATTCAAATCTTTAATCTTTCTAAATAAATTCTAAACGTAACGTGATGAAAACGCTATAAGAAACACATAGAGGGAACAGACTTTGACAGAACACCGGACATCTTCTCAAATTATTTTCTATTCCAATTATTAAAAGATTTTCAGATGATTTCATTACTAAAGTCTGTCCGTTTAAGGGCTTATTGCAACCATAAACACTTACATTATCTTCAAATTGTGTCTTCGAAGATGGTATTCTATAAAAATGAAGGCCATTTTTATTGGCATTCCTATTTTAACATTTAACATCACAAGACATTTTCTATGGAGTTATCTTGCTCGTTTCACTTGTATGTGTGTAATTAATTTCCACTGTTTTTCTGACACCACATTGCGTAACTGTGACGTCTACTTGCAAAAGGTCTATAGATATATGTGTGCATGTGTGTGTGTATGTGTGTACATTTGAGTCATTTCGATTGATTTTCCCTTTCTAAGGTGATCAGCACTGCAGAAAGAATGAGCAATCTGGCCCTTTGCACCTTGACAGATGAAGGGCACATCCCCAGAACTACACTAGAGCATCTACAAGTGCAGTTCAGACAAATCATCAAATCAACAATGGATCTCTCAGCTGAAATGGTTAATAACTCTCATGGAATGCATAAACACAAGTCACTTAGATGTTAGGCCCTTTTAACACATACAACACTTTTAACAGCAGGTCATTGCTGGAATGAGAAGGAACGACAACTAACACGTTACAATAAGGATAGATTTGTTAACATTGGTTAATGCAATTACTGTAGCTAGCATGAACCATCAATGGGGAGTATAGTTTTCCAGGACTTATTCATATTTAATAAGTAATAGTTAGGAAGTAAAAGTGACATGATTGACGAGTATGGTATCCTCGAAATTTCACCTCTGCATTTAACCCATCCCAGTGAGTAGTGAACACATGCACTGCAAGTCGTAAACACACACACCCAAACACCTGGAGCAATGGGCAGCTATCACTATGTTACCACATTTTACGTGATGCTTGTATGAACAAAGCCATAAAAATAGAGGTTAGGACACACTGGACAGAAGACTGCTTTGAGTCACTAAAAAGGATATGACATATTGTTTCTCTTTTCACAGGACCCAAAAACAAATGTCGATGTGGCTGCTTTCTTTGCTTTTTTGGAGAATCTCAATGAAGATACTATTCACAACCTACAGTTTGTTGAGATCTGGCTGTATTTGAAGTTTTTGCCGGTTCTGCCATATATAAACGAGGAGTATCTGACACAACTGAGCCAGAAAAACTTCACATGTGAAACCTTCCAGATGATGTATGTGGAATTTTCATGTAAACTATCTATCAGATAAATGTAAGGTATATAAATGAGGGTTGTCAATAGATGACATTTTGGTAGTAAACTATTAAATAAGTGAATTTTCTGAACGATTATATGCGTTTTGGGTTGACATATTCATCATAGTAGAGTAACGTTTTATTGGTTTATTGGTGTCAGAGTGACAGAAATGGTAAAACTTGTCAGTGCTGTTTTGGGTTTTATATCAGCACAGAACGATAATGTTCAGTCAAGTTTGAGCATTTGGTTGCATGTTATTTTGAAATGTTATTGGGACAGAGAGCCTGTAAGTGAAAAAGAAGTGGAATTTAGGGCTGTGCATGTGTGCAGGGCTGATGTGAAGATCATATACAGTAAAAATCATTTAACACAGTTTAGGAACTGAGATAAAAAATATTTATCCAGGGTGACTTTAAAATGTAACTAGATGAGGTTAAAGTTTGTGATCAAACTTTATGTTGGCTTGAGAAAGCCTAGTCTGAAAGTAATAGATGGAGCTGCAGTTTGGGCAGTTGAGTTAGTTGGGGCAGAATTGGGCAGATGGGGCATTTAGGGTAGTTGGGGCAGAATTGGGTAGTTGGGGCATTTAGGGCCGTTGGGGCATTTAGGGCAGTTGGGGCATTTAGGGCAGTTGGGGCAGAATTGGGCAGTTGGGGCAGACAGGGCAGATGGGGCATTTGGGGCAGAATTGGGCATTTGGGGCAGATGGGGCATTAAGGTTAGTTGGGGCAGAATTGGGTAGTTGGGGCATTTAGGGTATTTGGGGCATTAAGGGCATTTGGGGCATTTAGGGCAGTTGGGGCATTTAGGGAAGTTAGGGCATTTAGGGCAGTTGGGGCAGAAGGGGGCAGATGAGGCATTTGGGGCAGAATTGGGTAGTTGGGGCAGATGGGGCATTTAGGGTAGTTGGGGCAGAATTGGGCATTTAGGGCATTTGGGGCATTTAGGGCAGTTGGGTCATTTAGGGCAGTTGGGGCATTTAGGGCAGTTGGGGCAGAAGGGGGCAGATGAGGCATTTGGGGCATTTGGGGCAGAATTGGGTAGTTGGGGCATTTAGGGCAGTTGGGGCATTTAGGGCAGTTGGGGCAAAAGGGGGCACATGAGGCATTTGGGTCAGAATATGGGGCATTTAGGGCAGTTGGGGCATTTAGGACAGTTGGGGCAGAAGGGGGCAGATGAGGCATTTGGGGCAGAATTGGGCAGTTGGTTCAGACAGGACAGATGGGGCATTTGGGGCAGAATTGGGCAGATGGGGCATTTGGGGCAGTTAGAGTATTTGGGGCAGATGGGCATTTGGGGCAGTTAGGGCATTTGGGGAATTTATTTTTGTGTTTGTGTGAGTATGTTTGTGTGTGTAATAATGTGTTTGTGTGTGTAATATTGTGTTAGTGTGTGTAGTTGTGTGTCTGTGTGTGTAGTTGTGTGTCTGTGTGTGTGTAGTTGTGTGTTTGTTTGTTTGTGTGTGTCTAGTTGTGTGTGTTTGTGCTATTGAGTGAGTTTTGTGAGACAGATAGACTGAGAGAGGTTAAGAGATGATGTAATGTATTTGTACGAATGAGAGTTGACAGTTAGAATTTGAAAATAAACACTCAGCCTAAACATTCTATGAATGTAAGTCTATGGGACTTTTTTGGGATGTTTGATCGGACGGTTTAGGAGAACCGTAAGTCCGATCGCTTAGAAAAGATATAGCAACTCAAGTCAGATCAGACTCAAGGTCTGTGCAAAGTTTGGTGGCTGTAGCTTGAAAGCTCTAGGAGGAGTTAGAGTTAGAATTTGTAGCTCAGAAGAAAAAGAAGAACTAGATGAGGTTAAAGTTTGTGAACAAACTTTATGTTGGCTTGAGAAA
This sequence comes from Paramisgurnus dabryanus, assembly GCF_030506205.2. Taxonomy (NCBI): domain Eukaryota; kingdom Metazoa; phylum Chordata; class Actinopteri; order Cypriniformes; family Cobitidae; genus Paramisgurnus; species Paramisgurnus dabryanus. The sequence continues at coordinate 28,262,311 of NC_133359.1, read as the reverse complement.
GCCTAGTCTGAGAATAATAGATGGAGCTGCAGTTGGGGCAGTTAAGTTAGTTGGGGCAGATGGGTTAGTTGGGGGAGAATTGGGCAGTTGGGGCAGAATGGGGTATTTGTGGCAGATGGGGCATTTAGGGTAGTTGGGGCATTTGGGGCAGAATTGGATAAAGAGCAGTTGGGGCATTTAGGGCAGTTGGGGCATTTAGGACAGTTTGGTCAGAATGGGGCAGTTGGGGCATTTGAGGCATTTAGGGCAGTTGGGGCATTTTGGGCAGTTTGGGCAGAATGGGGCAGATGAGGCATTTAGGGCAGATGGGGCATTTAGGGCAGATGGGGCATTTAGGGCAGTTGGGGCAGATGAGGCATTTTGGGCAGAATTGGGTAGTTGGGGCAGACGGGGCATTTGGGGCAGATGGGGTATTTAGGGCAGTTGGGGCAGATGGGGCATTTAGGGTAGTTGGGGCATTTGGGGCAGAATTGGATAATTGGGGCAGATGGGGCATTTAGGGCAATTGGGGCATTTAGGACAGTTTGGGCAGAATGGGGCAGATGAGGCAGTTGGGGTATTTGAGGCATTTAGGGCAGTTGGGGCAGATGAGGCATTTTGGGCAGAATTGGGTAGTTGGGGCAGACGGGGCATTTGGGGCAGATGGGATATTTAGGGAAGTTGGGGCAGATGGGGCATTTAGGGTAGTTGGGGCATTTGGGGCAGAATTGGATAATTGGGGCAGATGGGGCATTTAGGGCAATTGGGGCATTTAGGACAGTTTGGGCAGAATGGGGCAGATGAGGCAGTTGGGGTATTTGAGGTATTTAGGGCAGTTGGGGCATTTTGAGCAGTTTGGGCAGAATGGGGCAGATGAGGCATTTAGGGCAGATGGGGCATTTAGGGCAGATGGGGCATTTAGGGCAGTTGGGGCAAATGGGGCATTTGGGGCAAAATGGGGCGGTTGGGGCAGATGAGGCATTTAGGGCAGTTGGGACATTTATGTGTGTGTTTGTGTGAGTATGATTGGGTGTGTAATATTGTGTTTGTGTGTGTAATTTTGTGGTTGTCTGTGTGTGTGTGTGTGTGTGTGTGTGTGTGTGTGTGTGTGTGTGTGTGTGTGTGTAGTTGTGTGTGGTTGTGTGTCTGTGTGTGTGTGTGTGTGTGTGTACCTGGTAATTATCACGTTGTGGGGACCAATTGTCCCCACAAAGATAGGAATACCAGTGTTTTTGTGACCTTGTGGGGACATTTTGATGTCCCCATGAGGAAACAAGCTTATAAATCAAACAAAATGATGTTTATTGAAAATGTGAAGTAGCAGAACGTGTTCTGTGATGGTTGGTGTTAGGGAATGGGGCAGGTAAGGGGAATAGAATATACAGTTTGTATGGTATAAAATGCATTACGTCTATGGAATGTCCCCACAAAACATGGAAACCAGAATGTGTGTGTGTGTGTGTGTGTGTGTGTGTGTGTGTGTGTGTGTGTGTGTAGTTGTGTTTGTCTGTGCTATTGAGTGAGTTTTGTGAGGCAGAGATAGACTGAGAGAGGTTGAGAGATGATGTAATGTATTTGTATGAATGAGAGTTGACAGTTAGAATTTGAAAATAAACACTCAGCCTAAACATTCTATGAATGTAAGTCTATGGGACTTTTTTGGGATGTTTGATCGGACGGTTTAGGAGAACCGTAAGTCCGATCCCTTAGAAAAGATATAGCACACCTCCTGAGATCAGACTGAAGGTCTGTGCAAAGTTTGGTGGCTGTAGCTTAAAAGCTCTAGGAGGATTTAGAGTTAGAAATTTTAGTCTCAGAAGAAAAGAAGAGGGAATAATAATAATAACTAGATAGGTACATTTCCTGAAGAAAATGTGAAGTGGTGCTTGCCGTGGCAAATTTCGGGGGACAGTATATGTTTATACTCCATACCACAAGTAAAACAATCCAACCCCTGTGTCTCTACGATGTTCTGATGCGGAGTTATAAGGCTTTGTTTACTCTGTTGCTAGGGTACTGTATTTGGTTGCTAGGGGAAAAAATGGCATCCACTAATGATTACACTCCGAGTCACGAGTCAAACGGTCCAACCCCGTGTCTCTACAATGTTCTGATGCAGAGATATAAGGCTTTGTTTACTCTGTTGCTAGGGTACTGTATTTGGTTGCTAGGGAAAAAAATGGCATCCACTAATGATAACTCTCCGAGTCATAAGTCAAACGGTCCAACCCCTGTGTCTCTACGATGTTCTGATGCAGAGATATAAGGCTTTGTTTACACTGTGGCTAGGGTACTGTATTTGGTTGCTAGGGAAAAAATTGGCATCCACTAGTGATTACACGCCGAGTCACGAGTAAAACGGTCCAACCCCCGTGTCTCTACGATGTTCTGATGCGGAGATATAAGGCTTTGTTTACACTGTTGCTAGGGTACTGTATTTGGTTGCTAGGGAAAAAATTGGCATCCACTAGTGATTACATGCCGAGTCACGAGTAAAACGGTCCAACCTCCGTGTCTCTACGATGTTCTGATGCGGAGATATAAGGCTTTGTTTACACTGTTGCTAGGGTACTGTATTTGGTTGGTAGGGAAAAAATTGGCATCCACTAGTGATTACACGCCGAGTCACGAGTAAAACGGTCCAACCCCCGTGTCTCTACGATGTTCTGATGCGGAGATATAAGGCTTTGTTTACTCTGTTGCTAGGGTACTGTATTTGGTTGCTAGGGAAAAAATTGGCATCCCATAGTGATTACACTCCAAGTCACAAGTAAAACGGTCCAACCCCCGTGCCTCTACGATGTTCTGATGCGGAGATATAAGGCTTTGTTTACTCTGTTGCTAGGGTACTGTATTTGGTTGCTAGGGAAAAAATTGGCATCCACTAGTGATTACACGCCGAGTTACGAGTAAAACGGTCCAACCCCCGTGTCTCTATGATGTTCTGATGCGGAGTTATAATGCTTTGTTTACTCTGTTGCTAGGGTACTGTATTTGGTTGCTAGGGAAAAAATTGGCATCCCATAGTGATTACACTTCAAGTCACAAGTAAAACGGTCCAACCCCCGTGCCTCTACGATGTTCTGATGCGGAGATATAAGGCTTTGTTTACTCTGTTGCTAGGGTACTGTATTTGGTTGCTAGGGAAAAAATTGGCATCCCATAGTGATTACATTCTGAGTCACGAGTGAAACGGTCCAACCCCCGTGTCTCTACGATGTTCTGATGCGGATATATAAGGCTTTGTTTACTCTGTTGCTAGGGTACTGTATTTGGTTGCTAGGGAAAAAATTGGCATCCCATAGTGATTACACTCTGAGTCACGAGTCAAACTGTCCAACCCCCGTGTCTCTACGATGTTCTGATGCAAAGATATAAGGCTTTGTTTACTCTGTTGCTAGGGTACTGTATTTGGTTGCTAGGGAAAAAATGGCATCCCATAGTGATTACATTCTGAGTCACGAGTCAAACGGTCCAACCCCCGTGTCTCTACGATGTTCTGATGCGGAGATATAAGGCTTTGTTTACTCTGTTGCTAGGATACTGTATTTGGTTGCTAGGGAAAAAATTGGCATCCCATAGTGATTACAGTCTGAGTCACGAGTCAAACGGTCCAACCCCCGTGTCTCTACGATGTTCTGATGCAAAGATATAAGGCTTTGTTTATTCTGTTGCTAGGGTGCTCAAATTTGGTTGCTAGGGGCGTGGCTTAGGAGTGGCCAATGATGTGCCCAGTGATTACACTCCTAGTCACAAGTAAAACGGTCCAACCCCTGTGTCTCTACGATGTTCTGGTGACGAGATATAACTGTTTGAATTTTATGTTGCTAGGGTGCTTAAAAGTGGTTGCTATGGGCGTGGCTTAATGCCTCTTTCAGAATCCTGAGAGACTGATTGGATGCCTGAGTAAAATGAGCCCACCCCCATGTCTCTATGACACTGTGCTGCAAAGATATCCATCTGGGCATTTTATAATGGCAGTCTATGGGAGATGTTGCTAGGGTGGCCAAAATTGTTGCTAGGGGCGTGGCTTAATAGATCTGGGACTATCCTGATAGACTGATTGGATGCCTGAGTAAAATGAGCCCACCCCCTTGTCTCTACAACATTGTAAAGCAAAGATATCCCATCTGGAATTTTTTTATTCCCTTATATGGGCATGTTCCTTGCCCCATTATAAGTCAATGGGAAATTTCGGGTGCCTCTTACACCCCAGGGGTACAATTTACACCCCAATGTGATGTATGTTGTTACATAGCCTGTCACCCTCTTTAAATGTAGTAACCCACACTTTTCTACAAAATCCTTGAGCGGAGCTATGACTTGTCAAAGTTGGGCGCAATGTTAAGTCAATGGGATTTTTCGGGTGTTTTTTCGCCCCCCTTTCGAAAACCCTGCACCCGATCGCTTATAAAAGATATAGGCACCATCTCCTCAATAAGCCGGTTGATTTGAGCTCTCTTTCATGGGTCTACGACAAACCGTGCGGGACGAGTTACACGCCGAAATTTTGTCCAGAAATAAGAATAAAAATAAAAATAATATCCCTGAGCAATAATAATAGTGATGCCTTGCATAAATGCAAGCACCACTAATAATAAGTTTAAGTGCAACAACAGTATGTTGGCTTTCTCAAGCCAACATAACTAGTCTTGAGGAGGCATTAACATATAAATTAGGGCAGAATTTGTGAAACGTTTTGATGTGGTTTTTTAATATACTGGATGAAGAGACATGAAATACATTTCTTCATGTGTTCCTTTTTCTGATTTGGGTGTGTAAGTCACAAAGCCCAACCTTATGTGGTTGTTTTCCAGAAAGGGTTTAGATTAATCCAGGACAGAAAAAGAAAAGTAGATTTTACAAACATACCTTACAAAAAAATACTGATGTGCATCTTGAGACAAAACAATGGCATTAATACAGGTGCTGGTCATATAATTAGAAAACATTAAAAAAGTTGATTTTTTTACTAATTCCATTCAAAAAATGAAACTTGTATATTATATTCATTCTTTACACATAGACTGATATATTTCAAATATTTATTTCTTTTAATTTTGATGATTATAACCAGTGGCGAAGCCAGAAATGTCCAAGTGGGTGGGCCTTATAAAACAGGGTGGGCAAAGCATAGAGTGTACATAAACTGGGGGCGTGAACAACAAAGTTTTTACGCCCGTGGCTAGCATATGTTTTTTTTCCCCAATGGAAGCGCGCCGTTTTTCAAAACAGCCAGCAGCTGTCTGTTTATTCCGCGCTGTGGTCGAAAATTATTCAACTTTGGGTAAAAAGCTCAGCTCGTCAATTAAAGTTCTCACATGGCCTTCCAATCACAGTGGACGAATGGCGGGACAAATATCACAACAACCAACCATCTCACAGCTCAAGTATCACAGCAACCAAAGCCCTCGGCTGAAAAAAACAGGTAGCATTCGGCGTCCTCCAGCTGTTTTCAGCCGCGTTTAAAAGCTTTGGTTTGCACGCTACCTAAGCCAAGTTACCTTGATGCCATGCAGCACAATGTTTCAAGGGAAAAATTATAAAACAACTTATAAATAACCAACAGTAGCTTGTCTATAGTATATGGGCAGGTGGGGCTGTGCCTGTTTTATACAATCTATGGGCAGTGCCCCACCAAATTATTAATCCACTTGAAAACACAGAACTCAATATAAACTGAATTAGTAACGGAATTAGTTTTTACGTTATTTACGTTACGTGAACGTAGTTCCGAACACTGATATGTCATTCCTCGTCAGCAAAATGCATGACGTGAAAGCGTCATAGGCTACGACAGATTCAACAGGTAGTGATTTTACTAAAGAACTCGTTTGAGAGATTGTTATTTAATGAGAAAATGAGCATCAAACAAAGGGGACAGAGAATGAAAACTATTTTTATCTTGTCTTTGTTGAATAATGGTAGTCTACCCACATTCATGAACATACAAAAAGTGCTAAACATGCTAAACATCTCAGTCTTATAAAAAATTCCTCTTTTAGAAATGTCAGCCAGAAAACAGCCCAATCTGAAAAGCTTATGACATTACAGGCATCTCACTGCCACTCCACTTTAAAATATTTGGCTACATTTTTTGAGTGGCAGCAAAGTCAGCCAATCAGTAATGAGATTGCAAGTTAAGCCAGTAGGGGGAGCCAAATAGGTGCAAAACCACTTGTTTAAAATCCCCCACCCTAAAAGAGCTATCTGAGAGAGGTTTTTAGGAAGCTTCTAAGGCATTGCAGACCCTAACAAAAAATGTTTTGTCTACATGTCACATCACAGAACAAGGATAAATACCCCGTTCAATCATTCTATGTCACCTTTAAGTGTAAATTTTATTCCAACAACAGTAAATCCTACAGCCTATGACACAACACAGAGTCTGCCCCCCTAAATAGTTGACTGGAGTAATACTCCTGACTATAAACTGTAAATAATAATGACACCACTATAAACATTAAGAAAATGTATAAACTCACCATTATATGTCCTACTGTATTAGTCTGAGACAGGGCTTCTGGTTAAAGATTTAGAAAGTCTCGATCATAATAACAAAGTCCAATATCTTTGATCATAATATGTTCCTATGTACTTCAGCAAAGTAATATTATTACGTAATGCACGTTACTTGTAATGCATTACCCCCAACACTGATTATTATTATTATTCTTATTCAAAATGAATTGCATTTTTGAAGGCTTAAACATGCTCAAAAAATCATGAACCTTTGCACACGCATTAGTGTTGGTGAAAATGTATGTGTGTTATAGGTAGAGCCAAAGCCATTTGTTTTGAGAATAATGACTGGCTGATAAAGTTATTGGCTGGCTAGCCGGCTCAGCCCAAACCTAAATGGCTGCTGCAGCCACCAAACTTTTCATAGCTGCAAATGGCTGAAGCTGCCACTACGTGTCTACAAATGTCTATGTTATACTAATTAACTATATCTCAATCTTTCCAAGCAATGAGAAAATGAGACTGAGAAAAACTGTAATATAAACACACACTGTTTTAGTATTATTTTGGACAAAGTTTTGCACATTTCATTTCAATGTACACTGAAGCATGCGTCGTGAATTAGCAATGTGGAACTGTCCTATTTCAAAATATTAACAATTATAAAGTTTATTCTTCTTCTTAGTTAATCGTAAATTGTTGTAATATGCGTATGGCTATTAAAAAAACCAGGCTTGATGACGTATGCAGCATGCATACGCGACCCCCGCAGGCTGCAACCCTCGGACTGAGAAACGGCCTCTGTGTATCGTAGCAATGAGCGAGCACAAGACTTTGCTGTTATGAAACCAGTCGGAAAATAGATCTCGTGTATTGTTTATATATTTTGTGTGTGTATGTCTCTATGTGATAGAATTATTATTTGATGCAAATAATTCTAGCCGGCTCAGCAAAACTTTATCAGCTGGCCATTCAATTTGGCTTAGGAAGTTATTGGCTGGCGGCGGCTGAACTTCTAAATGGCGCAAATGGCGGAGCCTGGCGGCGGCTTGGGGGTCTAGTTATAGGCATCAAAAGTAAAATGTTTTACAATGATTATGAAATGTCCAATCTGTCCCAAACTTCACATGATTGACAGGAGACTTGACCTGAACACATGTACATGTCAATAGTCACTTATGGGCTGAATCCGAAACCGCATACTGCCATACTATATAGTAGGCAAAAAGCAGTAGGCGAACGAATAGTATGTCCGAAACCTCAGTATACGTAAAAGGGCAGGCGAGAATTAGCGGGATTTTGGACTATTTCTCGCGAGATTCAGAGGCACGTGTACTTAAGTATTGTCCGAAACCGCCTACTTACTTGAAAATGTAGTAGGGGAAAAAGCACGTGAACAGAGTAGTACGTCCGAATCCTCAGTATGCATAAAATCAGTAGGCGAGAAATCCCCGGATGCCCTACTGAGTCCGCCCAGATTCTGAAGCGTGCATCAGAAGGACACTTTTATCCCAGCTTTCCCATGATGCCACGTGAAAGCAAAGCAATCGACCGGAGACCAACCAATCGTGTGATTTTGATACGTTACACAGGACTCCTCAGCACCCTGACATCATGCACAGACCCAGGATATACCACAAAGTGCTCAGCTGATTCATGAAAATAAAGCTGTAGAATTGTCACAGCTGTGTTGAGATGACAGTAAATATTTGATGGTTTGTTAGAAAAATACATTTGAATAAAGTTTTTTTTTTATATGGGATTCACTTCTATACGTTTTCATTTATTGTGATGGTTTATTACTTTATTTTTTATTCATGTTTCCTGTTGTTTTAAGTATATACAAGAAATTGCTTCACTAAAATGTATATAATCACATTGCCTGCATTGTCTAGTTTGTATTCAAGCATAGCTGCTGTCAACTGACAATAGATATTAAATTACAATCTGCTTGTTTTACTTATTTTTGTCCACTACAAAATTATGTAATATATCTGTAACAGTAACACTGACAGAGACCGTAGTAGAGTTGTGAAGTTACTGATGCAATCAGGTGTTAGTGCACCTGTCCCTCATACACAAGCATACGTTTTCATGTCCGTTATTAGGTTTGTTCGAGTTTATGCACCGCTGTAAGAACCAACAGCTGGATGACATCAAAGTACCGTGAGAGCGATTCCAGAAATCACACGGAGAAGTCTGATTTCGAGTTGCTCTCGCGGTATTGTGATGTCAATCTCCTGTCGATTCTTGTGGTTCCGCATGAACTCGAACAAGTCTACTACGTCATATATCGCATGATAACATCAACATGGCGAATGCGGTCCATACTTAACGCGAACGTACATACTGTTTTAGCGCACGTTAAGTAGGTACCCAGTGAAATTCAGTAGCTACACAGTAAGTATGCGATTTCGGATTCAGCCATGGTTATAGGGCCACCAGCTGGCAATAGGAAGTGACATGTTTTAAACTAATTACTGTCAGGGATTGCTGGTAAAGAACCCAAGTGCAGACAGCTCTCAACTCAAAAGACTTTAATTATTGAACAGAATCTCCCTCAAGGGGGTAAACCAGACAAGAATCAATTAAAGACACCGCAAAACCAAGACAAAGACTCCTGACGGTGTCTCACACACATACAATGATATCACAAAGACAAGAGACACAATGACATTTAAATAGGGGAACTAATTAGGGGACAATAACACACAGGTGAGGAAACTAATCATACCTAATTAGGAAACAGGAGGGTAAGGTTAAGACTAAAGACAGGAGAGCACGTGCCACACATAACAAATAGGTCACGTGACTCTCCACACAAACACAGAACACTTATATGAGGGTGTCAGGATCCTGGTACTAGAAACAAGACAAAACACATATAATGACATTCAGGATCCTGACAATTACACCTTCTCTGATCCGTCTCAAATTTCAAATGATTAATAAAAGTTCTTGACTGAACAAGTCGGCATGCCAATAGTCACTTATGGTCAAATCTTTTATGTGTCTTCTCAGTATTTTACATTGCTGATGGATGAATTTATGTCACCCGTGAGGTTTGCGTTTGTTGGAATTCAACAGACACTGGACAGTAATGGTCACAATACATTTAGAAATATGATCAAAGTCAAACTGGAGTGGTCTCTTAATTTTTTCTGGGGCTGGATATTGTTTTCAGCTTATTAAACAAAACATTAACTTTTGGAGTCCTTCAGCAAGAGTAAATTCATAATTCAGTTGTGGATTTACCAATTTTGTGAATGCTAATACAAATATTATTTTTTGAACTAATAGTGTCGGAGATCTTAGCGAAGAGGAAACACTGATAACAGACAACCAACAGAAAATGATCTTCACTCATCTCATTTACCTATACCTGTCCAGAGCAGATACCACAGGTACATTAACAGACCCATTAACAGACACATGGATTGAGGGTCATTTTTTATTATGGAGAACTGAATGTCATGGATGACATTTTATTTCAGATCCTGGGTGTTTTTCAAACAACACAGATAACAGTGAATGGCTACAAAAGAACTTAGGGATGTTTTTTAGATATGCTTCGCTCAGAAACCTGCAAATGCTCAACAGCTATTTTACTGAGGTAAAATAATATAAACAATATGATTGTTTCACTGAGATGAAATTATATTTAAAACAATGATGCCTGCAGTTAACTTGTACTCTCTGCAGTTTAATTCATTTAGATTGCTGACACCATCTCAAGTAGCTGAGTTGACTCAGACGTCGGGAGCACTGAAAAACATAAATATGATCAACTTGATTTTTGACCATCTAGAGGAAGGTGATGCTTTCCAGAATGTTGATGAGTTTTTCTGGACACTAACTCAAAGTGACGTGAGTCCATTACACCAAAGTCCTATTCAGACAATTAAAAACTTAACTAAGAACTTATTAGATTCCGTTTTATCAGTTGTCCATGATTTAGTTTGGGGTCAAGCACAGAATTGACATTAACCAAATCTATGTTTTGTTTCATTTTTGTAATGTTTTAGATATCTTTAAGTTTATTTTCCTGCTCTCTATTTCATTTACTTTTAAGTTCGTTTGGGATAACACAATAACCAGTGTGATGATTGGTTAGCAGGTTAAACACTGTGGATAGAGTTATAGGCCTTTTCTGTGATGGTTGGGGTTAGGGTTTGGGTTAGGGAAGGGAATAGAATATACAGTTTGTACAGTATAAAAACCATTATGTCTATGGAATGCGGTGGCGAACCGTGGGTACTTCAGCTGGGCCTTCAAAATATCCAATGAAGTGCAAATGCCTCTACATCCATAATACTAGGCTATTCGTATTTCGTTAAATCATACAATGAACGTGTAAAAATTCTGAGCACGCAAAGTTAAATTACAGAATGGGCATTGTCTGCCTTTAAATGCAGTTTTAAAGTTTAAAATTACTTAAATCTAACTGATAAACACAAATACAGACTCTGCTGCTCTGTAATGACAGGGGCTCTGTAAATTTGCATTTAACAAGCTTAAATTATGTTCTTTAATTTAGTTTTTAATTTTTTGGAAATATATATTTAGCTGTAGGATACCTTGTTAGTCTTTTCATAAGGGGAAATATACCACCCAGCGTTCTCAGTGCACCTCCTTGTGGCTAATAACTGTTGTTATAAGATATCCAGGGCTCGCAAAATCGCTAACCCGAGCCCCGAGGTCCCGGGGCTATAGCGAATTCATGTCGAAAAATGTATCTCCGCCCTGCCCATCGGGTATATGGTGGAAAAAAATATTTTAATGTTTTCACATTCTCTCAGATTTAGTTAGGAAATTATATTGTATGTAATTCGGCGTCGTCTGTCAGTCATTACTATCCTCACGTAACAAGTGAAACTGTCAGGAAGTAAAAGTATAATTAAACCCATTATTTTTCTCGTGTTCACGTCATTCTCCTCTGCACGCGCTTCTCCCGGCTGTGCTCTTCACGAGTACGCGCTTAAGTTATTTCGTTTTTACCTCACCCCTATCAAGCTAGCCACAACGTCAATCACGTTTTCCGCCATTTACCTCAACCACTCTCACCACAGAGATTTGGGCCATTAGACTGTATTAATATTAACGGTCTATGATCTTCGTCTTTGGTGTTTTACGGCAGCTCGCATCCAGTTTGTTGCATGCTTAGGACTTCATGAAGGCTAACAATGCTTTGTTTTTTACCCGCCCACTTGAAATCAAAACGTGATTGGTCAATTTGCCCGTCACTCTCCACACCAAAACACATAGCTTGGCCTTCCCTGGGATTCATGAAGTCCTAACCAATGAATGAGCCAGCTAACCGGGCCTTAATAGAGACAGACGATTCTGATTGGATTAGATGTTTTCATGACATGAACCTGACAGTAAGCTTAACGTTAGAACATAGATGAGAGAAAATATATTACATGTATTGTATTAAATTGAATTAAATAAACATTTAAAAATGTAAAAACATATTTTTATTGAATACTATATTATTTATTATTTATTTATAAAAAATCTTTTTATAAATTTTTTAAGGCCTTCTCTGAAGGCGTAGAAGGCCCTGAAGGTTCCCCACTGATGGAATGTCCCCACAAAACATGGAAACCAGTGTGTGTGCACATGTGTGTGTTCAGTCTTTCCAGCAGGACTTGTAGCATATCACTTGGTGCTCTGTGAAAGTGTGTCCACCACATCAGATGCAAGTGCTGACTTTTTTGTTCTGTGCACCACTTGCATGGTCCCCTCTTCACTTCTGAGCTGCTGGTATGCTAGTGTCTGTGAATTTGTGTCTGGAGGCACAGCTGCAGGAGACTGAGGGTGCAGTCACATTGTCCAAACCAAACCAAACCATGCCCCAGGGCGATTGTCACACCTCCCTACTCCCCCACATGCACGCGCTCACACTGTACTTTTATCCATCCGAGCCCGGGTGCGCTTTCGTCATTAAGATGTGATTGCTTTGAAAAAAGCAGGAAGTAAAACGCTCTCTTAACACTGGAACCCATCTTAATGTTAAGTCTGTGTTTTTTATTCGGAGTCGTTTCGTGCGCGAATACAGACAGCCCTCTCACATGTCATCATATTGCTTAGTTGATCTGTCACGTATACAGCTCAGACTTTCACGTACCCTGCTGCACGAATCAAAAGGTTTTTACAAAGGTAGATGAAGGTAAGTGGTCGTGCAATTGACGGACCATTTTTTAATCACGCTCAGGTGCGATTGTGCTCACACCATAGCATTCCGCTCCTGAGCCCAAATGAACCACGCTCCAGCCCACCTCTGCAACCCGGCCGGGCGCGGTACAGAGCGATCACACTAGTCCAGGGGTAGGCAACGTCGGTCCTGGAGTGCCGATGTCCTGCAGATTTTAGCTCCAACCTTGATAAAATCTCACCTGCCTGTAGTTTTCAGGTGACTCTTTAGACCTTGATTAGTTGTTCAGGTGTGCTTGATTAGAGTTGAAGGGTTAACCCTCTGGGGTCCGACCATTTTAGGACACTGGCAGAGGTTCTGACATGCTCTTGCATTTGGTCTTTTTTTAGCTGCTTTAAAACATAATAATGGCAAGTGTCTCATACGACTGCGTTCAGCACAAACTGGGCTAAAATTTAAGTATTTACTCAATGTTTTATGTGTTACTTCAATTCATATTTATTATTTGGGAATTTTAAATAAATCATTATTTATGCTGGTGTTGTAAACAAAATTATTAACTTCAGTCACATTAAAACAAAAGCTTTATTCACTTATCATACAGACTGAACATACAGAATTAAGTCTTCTCTAAATAGAGGGCATAAAACAGTCCAAAAAGCACTTCAAAGTCAGTCAGAACATCTGCAAGCCCATTTAGCAGAACTTCTTCTCGCCATTTATCCCTCTGGTCTGCCTCTCACATCATCTCCACTCTGATAAACAGAGGAATATAAATACATACATGTTTAATATAATAAAGCTTGACGGTGAAAGACTTTATTCCCTAAAATAACGTTAACTTTAGGCCAAATTTCCCTCAGACTGTAATGACACAAAATGCGCGGAAGCAAATGCAGGTGAAAAGATAACAATGTTTATTAAAATATAAACAAAGAGAGAGAACACAGAGTCAATGTTGAGGCAAATAATGTCGAAGACTAAGACTACGGTGGTTAGTTGGTGGAGATGAATATTGAGTGCGGCGTTGGCGGATTGGTGAGCAGTGGTGATAATCCAAACTGTACACTGGAACATCCACACGAAGACGACGACGACAATAAACAATCCAACTGGAACACGTAATCCACACAGAACGACACGATAACCACACAACCTGGGAGCGGAACAAAGAGTGAGAATCTGTCAGGGAACACAAAGTCATGTGAGTATTTATGGAGGAGATGTAATGATGATCAGCTGGAGCGAGACAATCAACACACAGGTGAGCGGCATCAGCCTGATGAGCACATTGCAGAGCGGTGAGTAAACAAACACACACACACACACACACACACACGACACAGAGGAAACAATGGATTTCCTACCGTGACAGTACCCCCTCCCCTAGGACGTCACTTGATGTTCCCAGCCTGCTTTACCTGTTGATTGTAATCATCAATAAGGCGATGATCCAGTATGTTCCGAGCAGGAACCCACCTTCTCTCCTCCAGACCGTAACCTTCCCAATCCACCAAGTACTTAATCTGCGGCCCCTCCGTCTAGAGTCCAGAATACGATCAACCAAATACGTGGGCTCCCCATTAACGAGACAAGGCGGGGGGGGACCGGGGCAGGCGGATTAAGATGTGAGAAAATCACCAGTTTGATTTTGGATACATGAAACGAAGAATGAATCCTCCTGTACCCCGGAGGGAGATTAAGGCGGACTGTTACCGGATTAATGATTTTGGTAACAGCAAACGGGCCACTAAATTTAGGAAATTTTATTCGATACGGAACGCATCGGAATGTTCTGAGTAGAAAGCCACACTTTTTGACCGACGACGTAGACGGGTGGCCTTGACCGGTGGCGATCGGCCTTAGCCTTGGTGCGCGACCTAACCTGGAGCAGGGCTCTACGAGCCTTGGTCCAGGTGCGGTGACACCTCTGGACTAGTGCGTGTGCGGAGGGGACCGAGACCTCGGATTCCAGACTGGAAAAATTAGGTGGTTGGTAACCTAAACTACACTTAAATGGAGACATGCCCATGGATGACACTGGCAATGAATTGTGTGCATACTCCACAATTGAGAGTTGCTGGCTCCAGGACGAAGGATTCTTGGAGACCAAACATCGCAACACCCTTTCGACATCCTGATTGGCTCGTTCGTTTTGACCATTGCTCTGGGGATGGAAATCAGACAAAATACTAACAGTCGATCCTAGCAATTTGCAAAACTCATGCCAAAATTTGGACACGAATTGGGGACCTCTGTCAGAGACCACGTCTGTCGGGAGGCCATGTATTCGGAAGACGTGATCAATGACAGCTACCGCTGTTTCCTTGGCTGAAGGTAGTTTGGGCAAGGGAATAAAGTGAGTCGCCTTCGAGAACCAGTCCACTACGGTTAAAATCACCGTATTACCCTGGGAGGGTGGGAGGCCGGTAATAAAATCTAGCAAAATGTGGGACCAGGGTCCCCAAGGGACTGACAGCGGTAACAGTAACCCATCCGGAGGTCGATTGGAAGTCTTACCAGTGGCGCAAACCGAACATGCAAAGACGAAATCGTGGGTGTCACGAGACATACCAGGCCACCAAAATCGTTGCTTAACTAGGAACCTAGTTCTATTAACCCCTGGGTGACAAGCAACACTGGAGCAATGACCCCACTGGAGAACGTCTGACCGTAACTTCTCCGGCACAAATAGTCGGTTCGGTGGGCAACGAGCCGGGGGCGTTACCCCTTCTAAGGCTGTAAAAACCTTCGATTCGACCTCCCATCTGAGCCCGAAGATAATGATGGTCTCCGGTAAAATGTGCTCGGGAGTAGCAGTACGATCGGAACGCTCAAAAAGACGGGATAAAGCATCGGGTTTAATGTTTTTGGAACACAGCCGGTAAGAGAGTGTAAAATCGAATGACCGAAAAATAGAGCCCACCGAGCCTGCCTGGAGTTAAGTTTTTTGGCAGTTCTAATGTACTCGAGATTCTTATGATCCGTCCATACAATGAAGGGTACATCGCTGGGAGGGCTGATCGGTTCTGTTTTGCGCTGGAACGTGGTGGTGGTTTTCCTTCTGACAGCCAGGGCTTATCGTGCATCGACCCGGATCGCCAAATCTACCAGCCCGTTGAGAGAAGTGGGTAACTCCGCCATGACGATCTCTCGCTGGATCCGATCCGCAAGCCCATGCAGGAAATGATCCCACTGCACATCCTCGTTCCACCTGCACTCCGCCGCCAGGGTCCGGAACTCGATGGCATAGTCGGACACCGAACGATCCTCCTGTCGGAGCTCTTTCCTGGCTTCTTTCCCGGCGACGGAGCGGTCGAAAACCCTCTTCATCTCTTCGGATAGCAGGGAGAACGAGGAGCAGAAGATGTCTCTATTCTCCCACACCGCCGTCCCCCAGAGGGCAGCCTTGCCCGTCAACAGAGAGAGAGTGAACGCTACCTTAGTTTCCTCGAGGTAGAATGACCGGGGCTGTGGAGCGAAATGCAAGGAGCAGTGAGATAAGAAAGTACGGCAATAATTGGGCTCACCGGAGTATTTTTCTGGAATGGGTAACCGTGGTTCTGGTAAAAACCTGCCCCCTGGGGGTGAAGATGGTGCAGACAGCGTGGGCGGCACAGTGGGTAGCGTGGGATGTGGAGATCGCTGAGAGAGCTCGGACACTTTTGCCACCATGGACGGCCTTCCGCATCTCCTCGATGGATTTGTCCTGATGATCCATGCGAGCCAGGGAGCGCTGAAGAAATTCCTTGAGCGTCGCGGTGGGTTGGTCTCCTGCTGCTTCCATGTTGGCCAGATTCTTCTGTAATGACACGAAATGCGTGGAAGCAAATGCAGGTGAAAAGATAACAATGTTTATTAAAATATAAACAAAGAGAGAGAACACAGAGTCAATGTTGAGGCAAATAATGTCCGGTGTTGGTGGCAATGGTGGCGAAGACTACGGTGGTTAGTTGGTGGAGATGAATATTGAGTGCGGCGTTGGTGGAGTGGTGAGCAGTGGTGATAATCCAAACTGTACACGGGAACATCCACACGAAGACGACGACCACAATAAACAATCCAAATGGAACACGTAATCCACACAGAACGACACGATAACCACACAACATGGGAGCGGAACAAAGAGTGAGAATCAGAAAGTCATGTGAGTATTTATACAGGAGATGTAATGATGATCAGCTGGTCACACAGGTGAGCGGCATCAGCCTGATGAGCACATGGCAGAGCGGTGAGTAAACAAACACACACACACACGACACAGAGGAAACAATGGATTTCCTACCGTGACACAGACATCACACATAATTAAACACTATTGGCCGGTTTTCTCGGACAGGGTTATCACTGACTAAAATACTGACATCTTTTAACATATGAGTGCTATTGTTTTCTCTCAAAATGCACGCCAGTATTGTATTTTATAAGGTTTGATTTTAAAAATGTCCCATTTATAATTAAGACCGATCCCTAAACCCTGTCCGGTAAACCAACCCTATATACATGTTATTTTAACTAAAATACCTCCACTTTACCTCGGACACATAACATAACACACCTTTATATAAACATATATATATATATATATATATATATATATCTTTACAAAAACATCGAGTATTTGCGTCTTTGCCAATTAATATAGTCTAAAATTAACATTTATTTACAACCACTTACCTGACGTGAACTTGAAGAAACGGCTGATGACTTGTGTCGTTTTGTGGCTGTTATGTGCGGATTGATCTCAGATGAAATGACCTGAGATCCAGATCCTTCCGAGTTAAGACATTTTAAATTCGAAACACGCACATACATACACACGCATGCACGCATGAGAGCGGGTCGCGCGCGTGCCAACACACGGTATATTTAGAAGTTTTATTTAAGATTGTTATATTGGGACTATTTCTCCACCCGCTCCTTCAGCTCTGAAGTTCAAATTCGCAGGCAAGACGCAGTCCGGTTATAACAAATGTGAATATGAACATCACTTAACAGCAATACCAAATAAGTGCAATCCTAAAATATGATTTAAAACAACCCTTTCATTTTTAAGTATAAGGAATTCAAATCAATTAAATAACATGTTTAAACACCACAGAGATATCAGAGCCAGCAGTCGATTTCTGATGCGCTTGCCGAGGTGAGGCTGCGCTGGGCGGGGTGTGATTCTCTGGAGCTCCGTACGAAAGTGTCTGAGCACATTTTTAAATAGACGCTAGCCTTTCTGAATGTTGACTTAATTTGAAAATAACCATTCATTTAATGTTTTAAACAAAGATTTATGTAGACTTAAAATAATATGTCTTCTCAACTAAGCCCAAACAAGAAAATTGGTTTAACTTATATATTTTGCCCATCCAACATTTCATTAATTGGATTTTTTACAGTGTAGTAGTCTAGAGTTTTTTTCTTTAAAATGATGTGAAAATCATCCTGCCTACTCATTCACATTAAACAATATATTGATTTAGAAATTGTAAGACACTTATTGTTTATAGGGGCCGTATGCGAGAAGGATTGGTTGACAGCTTGCAAACAATGAGCTGCATAATGAGCTGCATAATGAGGCAGTAATGTGAGAGGAAACTACAGTAAAGAATGTGAGGACAAATGTGTACATGTTTGTTGAGGTTTATTAAGAAATTAACAATATAATAAAAATAGAAATGAAGGTCAGTAGGACATTTTCAGTTTATTTGGAAACAAACCCTATTCAAAAATGTAACTTGTATAAACTAAGAAACTGATAAACAACAGAGCTGTAAACATGTGGCTCATGTTACCATATAACTTTATGTCCAAAAAGTGTTTTCCACTTCATAGTTTTGTACTGATGAGAGGGATGCAGACCTGTAAGAGAGTTATAAACAGCTGTTAGCATAAATTGTCCACATAAATACCCTTACATACATAACTGATGGGTAAATTTCACTGATAGCACTACATTCAGATAAACTATCATGTACATAAACTCAATTCAGAACATCTCAGATAAACATCTGCAGTGATTAGTAGGGGTGTGCAGCAGAGTCAGTATTTGTATCTGTATTTGTATCTGTAACAATCTAAAAATTATTTGTATCTGTATTTGTATTCGGATGGAACAGGAAGTGGGCTGGTCTTAAACCGGAAGTTTGTCATATTACATGAAAATGGCATTTTAAATTAATTTTTGCTTTTATTATAATTATAACTTAAATAACTGTAAATATTTATTACAAATAATATTACAACAGTTTAATCAAAAAGACAAATAACTTGATTCTCATTAATAATAGGCATGGAAAACAAACTTCTCATTTTCAAAGCCTCATACAGCTTGTGCCTATGTGTGTTAAAGTTGATAGCGCATTGACTGTACATCACCTTTAAGCGTTTATTGTGTCTTTCAGCACAGTTATATGTGACCCATTCTGTCTAAATGAGTGGGAGGTTTTCAGAAAAAAATAAGTACCCTACATTAATCCCTCGTCTAGCGATTCAAATATAGTAATTAAACATCTAAAATGATCGTTTTTGTATGTTTTCTGAGAGTGAAATGTTTAACAATGGTTTTGACAAGAATTTACGAAAGCGTAAAAAGCATTACAACAAACTTGCTGAGCTCATTATTATCTATGTCCATATAGCGTTTGCGTGAACATAAAACTAATTGTTTTTTAAAAAAACTTTCTCATTAATCTTCATCTAAATTAATAAATAATCAGATATTCGTTTAAAATTTCAAATAACAGTATGCTTTATTATTTAAAAATCAGTTTTGACTTAGTTCAAAACAAGCAACATGATTACAAAGAGTTAATTAGAAAGATTTAATTAATATGTTTCAGTTGTTATTTACTTACTTTATTTTTATGTTAAATGCATCTTCAATAAAAATTTTGATTTTAAAATGTTGCATTTTCATATTTGTATCTATTTACATGGTTATTTTATATTCACCTAGATTGACAATGAAGCTTGCTTCAACTTGAAGTAATTAAAAGATCAGCTGTGACCGAAGTCACACGGAGACACAGAGTTATTAATATATATTTTATTATCAGAGTGCAGCATTTTATTTAGGTTTTCTGGTCTTGTGTAATTACAATAAAAAAAACACTAAATTTGTAATTTTTACAGTTGGGTTAAAAGAAGCTTGATATTAGCAGCGTTTTTAAGATTTTAAACTAATTTCAAAACAGCTCGCGTTTCTAAATAAGGGACGCGGAGGAAATGTCATTCATGTCATTTCATTCATTTCACACACATATTATACGTGCTTTAAGGGGTTTATAATTTAGCGCTTTAAGGGGTTTATAAAATATATGGAATCATGTTACAGCACACACTTAAAAGAGCCTGCAGTGCAGGCTCACTGAAAGTTTCCATGAAGGAAACGAAAGTAAATTACTGTGTCTAACACTGTACAGCATGTAACAGATATCCGCCATTACGTAAGATCACGCGTCCTCGTTTGTAAACAATGCGAAAGTTTTTCAATCCGAAGCGTGCAGTCTGCTGAGGTTGCTTATGTAGGCTGAACTGCACAAGCCATAAACATATTACATGATAGCAAATATAAATGAGAATAAATAAGTTACTCACTTCAGAAATATATACTCCTCCAGTGTGTCTTCCATTGTTCTTCTTCTTATGTAACGTTAAAGATAAACGCTTCTCTTCCTCAATGTCCAGTCAAAAATGAAGATATTCCTCAAATGTGTGTATAAAGTTTATCATCTAAAAAATGCGGTAAAGTCTTTAAATTTGATAAAACTTTACGCTTTGTTCGTTTTGGTTTGAACTGCTCCTCTGTTCATTACCATGTCAACAGCCTGTGGGCGTGACCGCATTAGAGATAATGAGCTCAGCCAGGAAAAACTCTCTTTACTTCAATGCAGATTATATAAACAGGCAATATTTGTTTTTGATTATAATTAGCTTGTTTAAAAGTAGACATTTCAAGCTGTCTTTGGATATGTGTATCATGTTTGTGTGACGAGTATTTGCGGAATTTCAATTGATTTTTGTAACGTGTTTTGAGAGACAGCTGGCGGAGAAAGACATGTCTGGATGCACACACTGTTTATTTTCTTTATTTGACAAAAACACAAAGATCTGTTGTTATTGTGAATGAACACATATTAAAGAATACCCATTACAGTTTCAAATGATGTCAAACATGTAAGTGTATGATTATTAATGATGGAGTATTTTAAGTTGATTCTGCCATGATAAGGAGAAAACACGTCAAAACGAGGCGTCACATTTTTGGACCCCAGGGGGTTAATGGTGCCACATGGTGATCAACAGTAAAAATGACAAATTTTACTTCTTTGCAAAAGGAAAAACCACCAACAATCAAGAATAATTATATGATGTCATGGCTTTGCAATCAAAAAAATAATGTTGTTATAATGTATTATTATATGTCAGTATAATGTTGTTAAAAGTCAATGGGGCAAAAATAGAAAATGAGGGAGAGTAAAAAATAAAATCTGATGCTGCACAGAAATAAAAAATCTGATAGATTTTTGCAGCAGTTTAATTTAGTGGATGTTTTCATCAACGAACAACACGAAAGGGTAGTGAATTTGAACAATGCACAAGGGTTAATCACTATGGAACAGTAGCGCTGATTTTTCACATTATGAAGACCACAGAGATTTTGCTACCTGCATAATTTTATATGACTCTGCTGTGCTTGAATGTTTTGAGGGTTGACAAGAGATCGAAAATATAAACCCTTTTCAGAAGCTTTGTAGAATGGTGTGGAGCGTAAAAGCTACAAATTGCAATGTAAACAAATATAACCAAAGAGTTGATAATTGACTTTAGAAAGAACCAACCATCATCTTTTTAAATTCATGGTAAATCTGGCAAATTCATAACTAAGGTAAAACAAATGATATTTGCTATTTGTTTCCTCAAGGCTTTGGAAATCCATCCGGTGGTGAGGGACATCATGATGAATCGGACCTTTGCCATCATCAGTCTCCATTTTACACAGTTCTTGAGAGAAGACTGGGTTTCCTGGTTCACGGTGAAACTGATTCCTCTCCTGCCCAGCATAACTGCAGAGATGCTCCAGACAGCAACATCAGACCGTGACTGCATCGCATTCCATGCAATGTACGTAGTACGCTAAAATTGCTGGCCATGTACTTTAATGCACTTAATGCACTTACAGTGCCATTGTCAATAAAACATGATGCCTGGTCTCAAGCTGTTTTAGTCAGTCATAAAATAGGCATCTATCTTACCTTTTATTTTACATTTCCAATGTAGCGTTGAGGGTCTTACCAGCGTCTTTGACCAGATGTCACCGGAGAGACAGCAGGAGCTCACACTTGTTCTGGTGGATCATCTGAAACACACCGGCAGATCAGGTAAGTCTAGTTGATTCAACCTTTTCCCCAGCATCCATTTTTTCTTATTTGAATTGCTTCTTTTGCGTGAAAAGGTATTATTGTGCTTTGTTTGTCATGATTGCTGTTTCTCTCTCAATGAGTCTCCCCTGCATGGCATTGTTGTAGGCTCAACCTGCGGGTCAGACACCAGCAGTCTCAGAGCCTGGTTTGATGTGAACTTTGGTAAATTCTCAGTCTACGTGGCATTCCAAGATCTGCTACTGCTCAATGCAAACTTTCTCAATGTAAGGCCTTAATTTGCTGCACAATTTGTTATGTGACTGTATCCTGGTGTCCATGCTCAGTCTGCAACCTTTCGTTTGTTTTTACAATTAGTTTGAGGCACTGGACTCTCTGAGCGCTTCCCAAGTTGCTAAGCTGACGGTGGACTCTGGAGCACTGAACAACACAGACATGATCACCATGGTATTTGACCATCTAGAAAATGGCTATGTGTTCCAGAACGTGAATGATTTCCTGGCAGGTCTCACCCAGAATTTGCAGGTATGTTCTTTCTTTGATCTTGAGAAAGCATGTTATTGTAATAGAAGGGCATGCAAACTTATACAAGTCTGCATCCATTTGATTGATGCAAATGACGTGACAGAAAATTCAGGAGGGCTGAAGGAATTTGTAAAGGGTCTGTTGATGTTCTTTTGTGTTTGGTCATTTCCTCAAGGATTTGGAAATCCATCCAGTGGTGAGGGACATCATGATGAATCGGACCTTTGCCATCATCAGTCTCCATTTTACAGAGTTCTTCAGAGGAGACTGGGTTTCCTGGTTCACCGTGAAACTGATTCCTCTATTGCCCAGCATAACTGCAGAGATGCTCCGAAAAGCAACATCCTACGGCGACTGCATCGCATTCCACGCAATGTACGTAGTATGCTCACGTTGTTGGCCATGTACTTTAATGCACTTATTGTCCCGTTAGGTGCACTGTCTCAAGATGTTTTAGATAGCCACATAAAGCAGGCAAAAATGGCATATATCTTCCCTTTTTATTTTACATTTCCAATAAAGCGTTGAGGGTCTTAGCAGTGTCTTTGACCAGATGTCACTGGAGAGACAGCAGGAGCTCACAATTGTTCTGGTGGACCATCTGAAACACACAGGTGGATCGGGTAAGTCTAGTTGATTGAACTTTTTCACGGCCTCGATTTATGTATGTTTGAATTGCTTCTTGTGCCTTAAAGGCATTACTGTGCTTTGCCTGTCATGATTGCTGTTTCTCTCTCAATGAGTCTCACCTGCGTGGCATTGTTGCAGGGTCAACCTGTGGGTTAGACACCAGCAGTCTCAGAGCCTGGCTTGATGTGAACTTTGGTAAATTCTCAGTCTACGTGGCATTCCAAGATCTGCTACTGCTCAATGTGAACTTTTCCAATGTAAGTCCTTTGATGTGCTGCACAATTTATTCTGTGACTCTATCTAGGGCTCCATGCTCAGTCTGAAACCTTTCGTTTGTTTTTCCCTCATCAGTTTGAGGCACTGGACCTTCTGAGCGCTTCTCAAGTTGCTCAACTTACAGTGAACTCTGGAGCACTGAACAACCCAGACATGATCACCATGGTATTTGACCATTTAGAACATGTTGATGCGTTCCAGAATGTGAATGATTTCCTGGCAGGTCTCACCCAGAATTCGCAGGTATGTTCAATCTTTGATCTTGGGTAAGCATGAAATTGTAATAGAACAGCATGCATGCAAGTATGCACAAGTCTGCATTCGTTTGATCTATACAAATGACACAGCAGAAAATTCAGGAAGGCTGAAGGAATTTGTACCAGGTCTGTTGATGTTCTTTTGTGTTTGTTCATTTCCTCAAGGCTTTGGAAATCCATCCGGTGGTGAGGGACGTCATGATGAATCGGACCTTTACCATCATCAGTCTCCATTTTACACAGTTCTTGAGAGTAGACTGGGTTTCCTGGTTCACTGTAAAACTGATTCCTCTCCTGCCCAGCATAACTGCAGAGATGCTTCAGACAGCAACATCAGACGGCGACTGCATTGCATTCCACGCAATGTACGTAGTAGGCTAACATTGCTGGGCATTTACTTTAATGCATTTATTTTGCCATTGTCAATAAAATCATGGTGCCCTGTCTCAAGATGTTTTGTTCAGTCATTTGAAGCAGGCAAAATAAGCATCTATCTTACCTTTTAATTTTACATTTCCAATGTAGCGTTGAGGGTCTAAGCAGAGTCTTTGACCAGATGTCACTTGAGAGACAGCAGGAGCTCACAGTTATTATGGTGGACTATCTGAAACAAACTGGCGGATTGGGTTAGTCCAGTTGATTCAACTTTTTCCTGCCCTCCATTTATGTTTGTTTGAATTGCATCTTGTGCCTTAAAGCCATTACTGTGCTTTGACTGTTATGATTGCTGTTTCTCTCTCAATGAGTCTCTTCTGCGTGGCATTGTTGCAGGCTCAACCTGTGGGTCAGACACCAGCAGTCTCAGAGCCTGGCTTGATGTGAACTTTGGTCAATTCTCAGTCTACGTGGCATTCCAAGATATGCTACTGCTCAATGCGAACTTTATCAATGTAAGGCCTTGATTTGCTGCACAATTTGTTCTGTGACTGTTTCCTGGTGTACATGCTCAGGCTGCAACCTTTCGTTTGTTTATCCTCATTAGTTTGAGGCACTTGACTCTCTGAGCACTTCCCAAGTTGCTAAGCTGACGGTGGACTCTGGAGCACTGAACAACCCAGACATGATCACCATGGTATTTGATCATCTGGAAAATGGCAATGCGTTCCAGAACGTGAATGATTTCCTGGCAAGTCTCACCCAGAATTCGCAGGTATGTTCTTTCTTTAATCTTGGGAAAGCATGTCATTTTAATAGAAGAGCATGCAAACATATACAAGTCTGCATCCGTTTTTTTTCCGATACAAATGGGCGGCATAAAATTCAAGAGGGCTGAAGGAATTTGTACCGGGTCTGTTGATGTTCTTTTGTGTTTGGTCATTTCCTTAAGGCTTTGGAAATCCATCCAGTGGTGAGGGACATCATGATGAATCGAACCTTTGCCATCATCAGTCTCCATTTTACAGAGTACTTAAGAGGAGACTGGGTTTCCTGGTTCACCGTGAAAATGATTCCTCTCTTGCCCAGCATGACTGCAGAGATGCTCCAGACAGCAACATCCTACGGCGACTGCATTGCATTCCAGGCTATGTACGTAGTATGCACACATTGTTGGCCATGTACTTTAATGCACTTATTGCCCTGTTAGGTGCCCTGTCTCAAGATGTTTTAGTCAGTCACTTAGAGCCGGCAAAATTGGCATCCATATTACCTTTTAATTTTACATTTCCAATGTAGTGTTGAGGGTCTTAGCAGCGTCTTTGACCAGATGTCGCTGGAGAGACAGCAGCAGCTCACAATTGTTCTGGTGGACCATCTGAAACACACCAGCGAATTTGGTAAGTTTAATTGATTCACCTTTTTCCCGGCCTCCAGTTTTGCTTGTTTAAATTGCTTCTTTTGCGTTAAAATGCATTATTCTGCTTTGCCTGTCATGATTGCTGTTTCACTCAAAATGAGTCTTCACTCCATGGCATTGTTGCAGGCTCAACCTGCGGGTCAGACACCAGCAGTCTCAGCGCCTGGCTTGATGTGAACTTTGGTAATTTCTCAGTCTACGTGGAATTCCAAGATCTGCTACTGCTAAATGCGAACTTCTCCAATGTAAGTAATTGATTTGCTGCACAATTTATTCTGTAACTGTATCCTGGTGTCCATGCTCAGTCTGCAACCTTTCGTTTGTTTTTCCCCCATCAGTTTGAGGCACTGGACCTTCTGAGCGCTTCCCAAGTTGCTCAACTTACGGTGAACTCTGGGGCACTGAACAACCCAGATATGATCACCATGGTATTTGAACATCTAGAAAATGCTGATGCGTTCCAGAATGTGAATGATTTCCTGGCAGGTCTCGCCCAGAATTCGCAGGTATGTTCAATCTTTGATCTTAGGAAAGCATGTCATTGTAATAGAAGAGCATGCAAACATGTACAAGTCTGCATCCGTTTTTTTTTCTATACAAATGACGCGGCAGAAAATTCAGGAGGGCTGAAGGAATTTGTACCAGGTCTGTTGATGTTTTTTTGTGTTTGGTCAGTTCCTCAAGGCTTTGGAAATCCATCCCGTGGTGAGGGACATCATGATGAATCGGACCTTTGCCATCATCAGTCTCCATTTTACAGAGTTCTTGAGAGTAGACTGGGTTTCCTGGTTCAAGGTGAAACTGATTCCTCTCCTGTCCAGCATAACTGCAGAGATGCTCCAGACAGCAACATCAGACGGTGACTGCATCGCATTTCAAGCAATGTACGTAGCAAGTAACATTGTTGACCATGTACTTTAATGCAATTTGTCAATAAATCATGGTGCCCTGTCTCAAGATGTTTTAGTCAGTCACTTAAAACAGGCAAAATAGGCATCTATCTTACCTTTTTATATTACATTTCCAATGTAGCGTTGAGGGTCTTAGCAGCGTCTTTGACCAGATGTCACTGGAGAGACAACAGGAGCTCACACTTGTTCTAGTGGATCATCTGAAACACACTAGTGCATCGGGTAAGTCTATTTGATTCAACTTTTTCCCCGCCTCCATTTTTGCTTGTTTGAATTGCTTAATTTTCGTTATAAGACATAACTGTGCTTTGCTTGTCATGATTGCTGTTTCTCTGTAATTGTGTCTCCCCTGTGTGGCATTGTTGCAGGCTCAACCTGTGGGTCAGACACCAGCAGTCTCAGCGCCTGGCTTGATGTGAATTTTGGTAAATTCTCAGTCTACGTGGCATTCCAAGATCTTCAAATGCTCAATGCAAACTTTTTCAATGTAAGGCCTTGATTTGCTGCACAATTTGTTCTGTGACTGTTTTCTTGTGTCCTTGCTCAATCTGAAAAAATTTGTTTGTTTTCCCCCATCAGTTTGAGGCACTGGACCATCTGAGCTCTTCCCAAGTTGCTCAACTTACGGTGAACTCTGGAGCATTGAACAACCCAGATATGATCACCATGGTACTTGACCATCTAGAAAATGGCAATGCGTTCCAGAACATTAATGATTTCCTGGCAGCTCTCGAACAGCATTCGCAGGTATGTTTATTCTTTTGTCTTGGGTAAGCATGTTATTGAAATAGAAGGGCATGCAAACATATACAAGTCTGCATCCATTTGATTGATCCAAATGGCGTGGCAGAAAATTCAGGAGGGCTGAAGGAATTTGTAAAGGGTCTGTTGATGTTCTTTTGTGTTTGTTCATTTCCTCAAGGATTTGGAAATCCATCCAGTGGTGAGGGACATCATGATGAATCGGACCTTTGCCATCATCAGTCTCCATTTTACAGAGTTCTTCAGAGGAGACTGGGTTTCCTGGTTCACAATGAAACTGATTCCTCTCCTGCCCAGCATAACTGCAGAGATGCTCCATAGAGTAACATCAGACAACAACTGCATCGCATTCCACGCAATGTAAGTTGTACTCTAACATTGCTGGCCATGTACTTTAATGCACTTATTGTGCCATTGTCTGTAAAAACATGATGCCTGATTGCAGTCTGTTTTAGTCAGTCATTTAAAGCAGGAAAAATAGGCATCTATCTTACCTTTTTAATTTACATTTCCAATGTAGCGTTGAGGGTCTTAGCAGTGTCTTTGACCAGATGTCACTGGAGAGACAGCAGGAGCTCACACTAGTTCTGGTGGATCATCTGAAACATACCGGCGGAACAGGTAAGTCTAGTTGATTCAACTTTTTCCTGGCCTCCATTTTTGCTTGTTTATATTGCTTCTTTTGTGTTAAAAGCCATATCTGTGCTTTGTTTGTCATGATTGCTGTTTCTCTCTCAATGAGCCTCCCCTGTGTGGCATTGTTGCAGGCTCAACCTGTGGGTCAGACACCAGCAGTCTCAGCGCTTGGCTTGATGTGAATTTTGGTAAATTATCAGTCTACGTGGCATTCCAAGATCTTCTAATGCTCAATGTGAACTTCTCCAATGTAAGGCCTTGATTTGCTGCACAATTATTTCTGTGACTATCCTCATGTCCATGCTCAGTCTGCTACCTTTCGTTTGATTCTCCTCATTAGTTTGAAACACTGGACTCTTTGAGCGCTTACCAAGTTGCTAAACTGACAGTGGACTCTGGAGCACTGAACAACCCAGATATGATCACCATGGTATTTGACCATCTAGAAAATGGTGATGCGTTCCAGAACATGAATGATTTCTTGGCAGGTCTCACCCAGAATTCACAGGTATGTTCTTTCTTTGATCTTGGGAAAGCATGTCATTGTAATAGAAGAGCATGCAAACATATACAAGTCTGCATCCATTTGATCGATAGAAATGGAGCGGCTGAAATTCAGAAGGGCTGAAGGAATTTGTACAAGGTCTGTTGATGTTCTTCTTTGTTTGGTTATTTTCTCAAGGCTTTGGAAATCCATCCAGTGGTGAGGGACATGATGATGAATCAGACCTTTGCCATCATCAGTCTCCATTTTACTGAGTTCTTGAGAGAAGACTGGGTTTTCTGGTTCACCTTGCAATTGATTCCCCTCTTGCCCAGCATAACTGCAGAGATGCTCCAGACAGCTACAACCTACGGTGACTGCATCGCATTCCACGCAATGTACGTAGTATGCTCAAATTGTTGGCCATGTACTTTAATGCACTTATTGTCCTGTTAGGTGCCCTGTCTCAAGATGTTTTAGTCAGTCACTTAAAGCAGGCAAAATTGGCATCTATCTTACCTTTTCATTTTACTTTCTGATGTAGAGTTGAGGGTCTTAGCAGCGTCTTTGACCAGATGTCACTGAAGAGACAGCAGGAACTCACAATTGTTCTGGTGGATCATCTGAAACACACCGGCGGATCGGGTAAATCTAGTTGACTGAACTTTTTCCTGGCCTCGATTTATGTTTGTTTGAATTGCTTCTTGTGCCTTTAAGGCATTACTTTCATTGCCTGTCATTTTTGCTGTTTTTCTCTCAATGAGCCTCTCATGCATGGCATTGTTGCAGGCTCAACCTGTGGGTCATACAGCAGCAGTCTCAGAGCCTGGCTTGATGTGAACTTTGGTAAATTCTCAGTCTACGTGGTATTCCAAGATCTGCCACTGCTCAATGCGAACTTTTCCAATGTAAGTCCTTTGATGTGCTGCACAATTTAATATGTGACTGTATCCTGTGGTCCATGCTCAATCTGAAACCTTTCATTTGTTTTTCCCTCATCAGTTTGAGGCACTGGACCTTCTGAGCGCTTCTCAAGTTGCTCAACTTACTGTGAACTCTGGAGCACTGAAAAACCCAGACATGATCACCATGGTATTTGACCATCTAGAAAATGGCAATGCGTTCCAAAACGTGAATGATTTCCTGGCAGGTCTTGCCCAGAATTCGCAGGTATGTTCGATCTTTGATCTTGGGTAAGCATGCCATTGTAATTGAAGAGCATGCATGCAAGCATGCACAAGTCTGCATTCGTTTGATCTATACAAATGACGCAGCAGAAAATTCAGGAAGGCTGAAGGAATTTGTACCAGGTCTATTGATGTTCTTTTGTGTTTATTCATTTCCTCAAGGCTTTGGAAATCCATCCGGTGGTGAGGGACGTCATGATGAATCGGACCTTTACCATCATCAGTCTCCATTTTACACAGTTCTTGAGAGTAGACTGGGTTTCCTGGTTCACTGTAAAACTGATTCCTCTCCTGCCCAGCATAACTGCAGAGATGCTTCAGACAGCAACATCAGACGGCGACTGCATTGCATTCCACGCAATGTACGTAGTAGGCTAACATTGCTGGCCATTTACTTTAATGCACTTATTGTGCCATTGTCAATAAAAACATGATGCCTGGTCTCAAGCTGCTTTAGTCAGACACTTCAAGCAGGCAAAATAGGCATCTATCTTACCTTTTATTTTACATTTCCTATGTAGTGTTGAGGGTCTTAGCATTGCCTTTGACCAGATGTCACTGGAGAGACAGCAGGAGCTTACACTTGTTTTGGTGGATCATCTGAAACATACCGGCGTATCAGGTAAGTCTAGTTGAGTCAACTTTTTCCAGGCCTCCATTTTTTATTGTTTAAATTGATTCTTTTGTGTTAAAAGCCATTACTGTGCTTTGCTTGTGCTGATTGCTGTTTCTCTCTCAATGAGTCTCCCTTGTGTG
Source organism: Paramisgurnus dabryanus (assembly GCF_030506205.2). NCBI lineage: Eukaryota > Metazoa > Chordata > Actinopteri > Cypriniformes > Cobitidae > Paramisgurnus > Paramisgurnus dabryanus. The sequence continues at coordinate 28,232,120 of NC_133359.1, read as the reverse complement.
GCATTGTTGCAGGCTCAACCTGCGGGTCAGACACCAGCAGTCTCAGCGCCTGGCTTGATGTGAATTTTGGTAAATTCTCAGTCTACGTGGCATTCCAAAATCTGCTACTGCTCAATGCGAACTTTTTCAATGTAAGGCCTTGATTTGCTGCCCAACTTGTTCTATGACTATATCCATGCTCAGTCTGAAACCTTTCATTTGTTTTCCCCATTAGTATGAGGCACTGGACTCTCTGAGCGCTTCCCAAGTTGCTAAGCTGACGGTGGACTCTGGAGGACTGAACAACCCAGATAAGATCACCATGGTTTTTGACCATCTAGATTATGGCGATGCATTCCAGAACGTGAATGATTTCCTGGCAGTTCTCACCCAGATTTCAAAGGTATGTTCTATCTTTGATCTTGGGAAAGCATGACATTGTAATAGAAAAGCATGCAAACATGCAAACAAGAAAATTCAGGAGGGCAGAAGGAATTTGTACCGGGTCTGTTGATGTTCTTTTGTCTTTGGTCATTTCCTCAAGGATTTGGAAATCCATCCGGTGGTGAGGGATATCATGATGAATCGGACCTTTGCCATCATCAGTCTCCATTTTACAGAGTTCTTGAGAGGAGACTGGGTTTCCTGGTTCACCGTGAAACTGATTCCTCTCCTGCCCAGCATAACTGCAGAGATGCTCCAGACAGCAACATCATACGGCGACTGCATCACTTTCCACATAATGTAAGTAGTATGCTCGCATTGTTCGTCATGTAATTTAATGCACTTATTATGCCATTGTACATAAAATCATGGTGCCCTGTCTCAAGATGTTTTAGTCACTCATTTAAAGCAGGCAAAATAGGCATCTATCTTACCTTTTTATTTTACACTTCTAATGTAGCGTTGAGGGTCTTAGCAGCATCTTTGACCAGATGTCACTGGAGAGACAGCAAGAGCTCACACTTGTTCTGGTGGATCATTTGAAACAGACCAGTAGATCGGGTTAGTCTAGTTGATTGAACACTTTCCCGGCCTCGATTTATGTTTGTTTGAATTGCTTCTTATGCCTTTAAAGGGATAGTTCGGCAAAAATGATATTAAAACCATGATTTACTCACCCCCCAAGCTGTCCGAGTTGCATATGTCCATCGTTTTTCAGACAAAAACATTTTCGGATATTTTAGAAAATGTTTTAGACCTTTTAGTTGATTAAATGTAATGTTACGGGGTCCACGACCTTCAAGCCCAAAAAAAGTGCGTCCATCCTACACAAATTTAATCCAAACGGCTCCAGGATGATAAACAAAGGTCTTCTGAGGGTAATCCGTGCGGTGTTGTTGTAGAAATATCCATATTTAAAACTTTATTAACGAATATAAATACCTTCCGGTAGCGCTGCCATCTTACGCCCCATTCAGACAGCCAACAACAAGCAGTAGCAAAGCGACGCGATCTCATTCATTTCAATGGATACCTGGCGACTTCCGGCGACACGAGCGAAAGTGACCGTTGGCGACCGTATGGGCGTGTCCAGCGATGCGAGAAAGTTAAGAAAAGTTTAACTTTATGCAAATGTCGAGCGACTTTCGGGAGCGACTACCAATGAGAACAAAGCAGTGGAGTTCACGTCATCCTTTTCTTGTAAGTTACTGGCGTGGATGGTACTCATTTGTTTATGACAACCAGATTTAGAAACGCCTCATTGAAAGAGACGTGCGACACACAGCGATAACGTCGCTGGCAGTCTGAACGTACTCTTAGACTCCTCTGTATTCAGGAGAGAGTATTCGCGTAGTGTACGCACTTTTCTTAGTGACGTATGACAAATTCGGGGGGCGGGAGCACAGAGCAGCAGCAGAGTAGCCTCCGTAGGCTGCATAAGCTCTCATCCTGAATGCGGACGCGACTAAGATGGCGGCGCTACCGGAAGGTATTTATTTTCATTAATAAAGTTTTAAATATGGATATTTCTACAACAACACTGCACGGATTACCCTCAGAAGGCCTTTGTTTATCATCCTGGAGCCGTTTGGTTTATTTTGTGAAGGATGGACGCATTTTTTTCTGGACTTGAAGGTAGTGGACCCCGTAACATTACATTTAATCAACTGAAAGATCTAAAACATTTTCTAAAATATCCGAAAATGTGTTTGTCTGAAAAACGATGGACATATGCAACTCGGACAGCTTGGGGGTGAGTAAATCATGGGTTTCATATAATTTTTGGCCGAACTATCCCTTAAGGCATTACTGTGCTTTGCCTGTCATGATTGCTGTTTCTCTCTCAATGAGTCTCCTCTGCGTGGCATTGTTGCAGGCTCAACCTGTGGGTCAGACACCAGCAGTCTCAGAGCCTGGCTTGATGTGAACTTTGGTAATTTCTCAGTCTACGTGGCATTCCAAGATCTGATACTGCTCAATGCAAACTTTTCCAATGTAAGTCCTTGATGTGCTGCACAATTTATACTGCCACTGTATCCTCGTGTCCATGCTCAGTCTGCAACCTTTCGTTTGTTTTCCCCCCATTAGTTTGAGGCACTGGACCTTCTGAGCGCTTCCCAAGTTGCTCAACTTACGGTGAACTCTGGAGCACTGAACAACCCAGACATGATCACCATGGTATTTGATCATCTAGAAAATGCTGATGCCTTCCAGAACATGAATGATTTCCTGGCAGGTCTCACCCAGAATTCGCAGGTATGTTCAATCTTTGATCTTGGGAAAGCATGTCATTGTAATAGAAGAGCATGCATGCAAGTATGCACAAGTCTGCATTCGTTTGATCAATACAAATTACGTGGCAGAAAATTCAGAGGGCTAAAGGAATTTGTACCAGATCTGTTCATGTTCTTTTGTGTTTGGTCATTTCCTCAAGGCTTTGGAAATTCATCCCGTGGTGAGGGACATCATGATGAATCGGACCTTTGCCATCATCAGTCTACATTTTACAGAGTTCTTGAGAGAAGACTGGGTTTCCTGGTTCACAGTGAAACTGATTCCTCTCCTGCCCAGCATAACTGCAGAGATGCTCCAGACAGCAACATCAGACAGCGACTGCATTGCATTCCACGCAATGTATGTAGTATGCTAACATTGCTGGCCATGTACTTTAATGCACTTATTGTGCCATTGTCATTAAAATCATGATGCCCTGTTTCAAGAGGTTTTATTCAGTCATTTAAAGCAGGCAAAATAGGCATCTATCTTACCTTTTTATTTTACATTTCCAATGTAGCGTTCAGGGTCTTAGCAGCGTCTTTGACCAGATATCACTGGAGAGACAGCGGGAACTCACACTTGTTATGGTGGATCATCTGAAACACACCAGCGAATTTGGTAAGTCTAATTGATTCAACTTTTTCCCGGCCTCCAGTTTTGCTTGTTTAAATTGCTTCTTTTGCGTTAAAATGCATTATTCTGCTTTGCCTGTCATGATTGCTGTTTCTCTCAAAATGAGTCTCCACTCCATGGCATTGTTGCAGGCTCAACCTGCGGGTCAGACACCAGTAGTCTCAGCGCCTGGCTTGATGTGAACTTTGGTAAATTCTCAGTCTACGTGGAATTCCAAGATCTGCTACTGCTCAATCCAAACTTTTCCAATGTAAGGCATTGATTTGCTGCACAATAATGTTTGTGACTATCCTGGTGTCTATGCTCAGTCTGTAACCTTCCGTTTGTTTCTCCCCATTAGTTTGAGGCACTGGATTCTCTGAGCACTTCCCAAGTTGCTAAGCTGACGGTGGACTCTGGAGCACTGAACAACCCAGACATGATCACCATGGTATTTGACCATCTAGAAAATGGTGATGCATTACAGAACATGAATGATTTCTTGGCAGGTCTTACCCAGAATTCGCAGGTATGTTCTTTTTTTATCTTGGGAAAATATGTCATTGTAATAGAAGACCATGCAAACATGTACAAGTCTGCATCCGTTTGATCGACCCAAATGGCGCAGCAGAAAATTCAGAAGGGCTGAAGGAATTTGTACCAGGTCTGTTGATGTTCTTTTGTGTTTGGTCATTTCCTCAAGGCTTTGGAAATCCATCCAGTGGTGAGGGACATAATGATGAATCGAACCTTTGCCATCATCAGTCTCCATTTTACAGAGTTCTTAAGAGGAGACTGGGTTTCCTGGTTCACCGTAAATCTGATTCCTCTCTTGCCCAGTATAAATGCAGAGATGCTCCAGACAGCAACATCCTACGGCGACTGCATCGCATTCCACGCAATGTACGTAGTATGCTCACATTGTTGGCCATGTTCTTTAATGCAATTATTGTCCCGTTAGGTGCCCTATCTCAATATGTTTTATTCAGTCACTTAAAGCAGGAAAAATTGGCATCTATCTTAATTTTTAAATTTTACATTTCCAATGAAGAGTTAAGGGTCTAAGCAGCGTCATTGACCAGATGTCACTGGAGAGAAAGCACCAGCTCACAATTGTTCTGGTGGATCATCTGAAACACACCGGTGGAATGGGTAAGTCTTGTTGATTAAACTTTTTCCCGGCCTCAATTAATGTTTGTTTGAATTGCTTCTTGTGCCTTAAAGGCATTACTGTGCTTTGCCTGACATGATTGCTGTTTCTCTCTCAATGTGTCTCTTCTGCGTGGCATTGTTGCAGGCTCAACCTGTGGGTCAGACACCAGCAGTCTCAGAGTCTGGCTTGATATGAACTTTGGTCAATTCTCAGTCTACGTGGCATTCCAAGATCTGCTACTGCTCAATGCAAACTTTTCCAATGTAAGTCGTTGATGTGCTGCACAATTTATTTTGTGACTATATCCTGGTATCCATGCTCAGTCTGCAACCTTTCGTTTGTTTTTTCCCCCATCAGTTTGATGCACTGGACTCTCTGAGCGCTTCCCAAGTTGCTCAACTTACGGTGAACTCTGGAGCACTGAACAACCCAGACATGATCACCATGGTATTTGACAATCTAGAAAATGGCAATGCGTTTCAAAACGTGAATGATTTCCTGGCAGGTCTCACCCAGAATTCGCAGGTATGTTCAATATTTGATCCTGAGTAATGATCTCATTATAATGGAAGTGCATGCATGCAAGCATGCACAAGTCTGCATCCGTTTGATCGATACAAGTGATGTGGCAGAAAATTCAGGAGGACTAAAGGTACTTGTACCAGGTCTTTTGATGTTCTTTTGTGTTCTGCATTTCCTCAAGGCTTTGGAAATCCATCCGGTTGTGAGGGATGTCATGATGAATCGGACCTTTGCCATCATCCGTCTCCATTTTACACAGTTCTTGAGAGTTGACTGGGTTTCCTGGTTCACATTGAAACTGATTCCTCTACTGCCCAGCATAACTGCAGAGATGCTTCAGACAGCAACATCAGACGGCGACTGCATCGCATTCCACGCAATGTACGTAGTACGCTAACATTGCTGGCCATGTACCTTAATGCATTTATTGTGCCATTGTCAATAAAAACATAATGCCCTGTTTAAAGCTGTTTTAGTTAGTCATTTAAAGCAGGCAAAATAGGCATCTATCTTATCTTTAATTTTACATTTCCAATGTAGCGTTGAGGGTCTTAGCATCGTCTTTGACCAGATGTCACTGGAGAGACAGCAGGAGCTCACACTTGTTCTGGTGGATCATCTGAAACACCCCGGCAGATCGGGTATATCCAGTTGATTCCACTTTTTCCAGGGCTACATTTTTGCTTTTTTGAACTGCTTATTTTGCATTAAAAGGCATTATTGTGCTTTGCTTGTCATGATTGCTGTTTCTCTCTCAATGAGTCTCCCCTGCATGGCATTGTTGCAGGCTCAAACTGCGGGTCAGACACAAGCAGTCTCAGCTCCTGGCTTGATGTGAACTTTGGTCAATTCTCAGTCTACGTGGCATTCCAAGATCTGCTACTGCTCAATGCAAACTTTTTTAATGTAAGGCCTTGATTTGCTGCACAATTATTTCTGTGACTGTACCTTGGTGTCCATGCTCAGTCTGCAACCTTTCGTTTGTTTGTCCCATTAGTTTGAGGCACTGGACTCTCTGAGCCCTTCCCAAGTTGTTAAGCTGACGGTGGACTCTGGAGCACTGAACAATCCAGACATGATCACCATGGTATTTGACCATCTAGAAAATGGCAATGCGTTCCAGAACGTGAATGATTTCCTGGCAAGTTTCACACAGAATTCGCAGGTATGTTCTTTCTTTGATCTTGGGAAAGCATGTCATTGTAATAGAAGAGCATGTAAACATGTACAAGTCTCCATTCGTTTGATCGATCCAAATGGCGCGGCAGAAAATTCAGAGGGCTGACGGAATTTGTACAGGGTCTGTTGATGTTCTTTTGTGTTTGGTCATTTCCTCAAGAGTTTGGAAATCCATCCATTGGTGAGGGACATCATGATGAATCGTACCTTTGCCATCGTCAGTCTCCATTTTACAAAGTTTATGAGAGGAGACTGGGTTTCCTGGTTCACCGTAAATCTGATTCCTCTCTTGCCCAGCATAAATGCAGAGATGCTTCAGACAGCAACATCAGACGGCGACTGCATCGCATTCCACGCAATGTACGTAGTATGCTCAGATTGTTACTTTAATGCACTTATTGTCCCGTTAGGCATCCTGTCTCAAGATGTTTAAGTCAGTCATTTAAAGCAGGCAAATTTTGGATCTTTCTTACCTTTAAATTTTACATTTCCAATGTAGCATTGAGGGTCTTAGCAGCGTATTTGACCAGATGTCACTGGAGAGACAGCAGGAGCTCACAATTGTTCTGGTGGACCATCTGAAACAAACCGGCGGATCGGGTAAGTCTAGTTGATTGAACTTTTTCCCGGCCTCGATTTATGTTTATTTGAATTGGTTCTTGTGCCTTAAAGGCATTACTGTGCTTTGCCTAACATGATTGCTGTTTCTCCCTCAATGAGTCTCTCCTGCTTGGAATTGTTGCAGGCTCAACCTGTGGGTCAGAAACCAGCAGTCTCAGAGCCTGGCTTGATGTGAACTTTGGTAAATTCTTTGTCTACGTGGCATTCCAAGATCTGCTAATGCTCAATGCGAACTTTTCCAATGTAAGTCGTTGATGTGCTGCACAATTTATGTTGTGACTGTATCCTGGTATCCATGCTCATTCTGCAACCTTTCGTTTGTTTTTCCCCCATCAGTTTGAGGCACTGGACCTTCTGAGCGCTTTCCAAGTTGCTCAACTTACGGTGAATTCTGGAGCACTGAACAACCCACACATGATCACAATGGTATTTGACCATCTAGAAAATGCAGATGCGTTCCAGAATGTGAATGATTTCCTGGCAGGTCTCGCCCAGAATTCCCAGGTATGTTCAATCTTTGATCTTGGGTAAGCATGCCAAAGTTATAGAACAGAATGCATGCAAGTAGGCACAAGTCTGCATCACTTTGATCGATTCAAATGACATGGCAGAAAATTCAGGAGGGCTGAAGGAATTTGTACCGGGTCTGCTGAAGTTCTTTTGTGTTTGGTCATTTCCTCAAGGCTTTGGAAATTCATCCCGTTGTGAGGGACATCATGATGAATCGGACCTTTGCCATCATCAGTCTACATTTTACAGAGTTCTTGAGAGAAGACTGGGTTTCCTGGTTCACGGTGAAACTGATTCCTCTCCTGCCCAGCATAACTGCTGAGATGCTCCAGACAGCAACATCAGATGGCGACTGCATTGCATTCCGCGCAATGTACGTAGTACTCTTACATTGCTGGCCATGTACTTTAATGCACGTATTGTGCCATTGTCAATAAATTCATGGTGACCTGTCTCAAGATGTTTTAGTCAAGTCATTTTAAGCAGGCAAAATAGGCATCTATCTTACCTTTTAATTTTACATTCTCAATGTAGCGTTGAGGGTCTCAGCAGCGTCTTTGACCAGATATCACTGGAGAGACAGCAGACGTTCACACTTGTTCTGGTGGATCATCTGAAGCACACCGGCAGATCAGGTAAGTCTAGTTGATTGAACACTTTCACTGCCTCGATTTATGTTTGTTTGAATTGCTTCTTGTGCCTTAACAGCATTTCTGTGCTTTGCCTATCATGATTGCTGTTTTTCTGTTAATGAGTCTTTCCTGTGTGGTATTGTTGCAGGCTCAATCTGTGGGTCCGATACCAGCAGTCTCAAAGCCTGGCTTGATGTGAACTTTGGTAAATTCTCAGTCTACGTGGCATTCCAAGATCTGCTACTGCTCAATGTGAACTTTGTGAATGTAAGGTCTTGATTTGCTGCACAATTTGGTTGTGACTGTATCCTTGTGTTTATGCTCAGTCTGCAACCTTTCATTTGTTTCTCCCCATTAGTTTGAGACACTGGACTCTCTGAGCACTTTCCAAGTTGCTAAGCTGACGGTGGACTCTGGAGCACTGAACAACCCAGACATGATCACCATGGTATTTGACCATCTAGAAAATGGTGATGCGTTCCAGAACGTGAATGATTTCCTGGCAGGTCTCACCCAGAATTCGCAGGTATGTTCTTTCTTTGATATTGGGAAAACATGTAATTGTTATAAAAGAGCATGCAAACATGTTCCAGGCTGCTCCCGTTTGATCGTTTGATCGAGCCAGAAAATCCAGGAGGGCTGAACGATTTGTATCAGGTCTGTTGATTTTCTTTTGTGTTTGGTCATTTCCTCAAGGTTTTGGAAATCCATCCAGTGGTGAGGGACATCATGATGAATCGCACCTTTGCCATCATCAGTCTCCATTTTACAGATTTCTTGAGAGGGGACTGGGTTTCCTGGTTCAGCGTGAAAATGATACCTCTATTGCCCAGCATAACTACAGAGATGCTCCAGACAGCAACATCCTTCGTCGACTGCAACGCATTCCAGGCAATGTACGTAGTTTGCTCACATTTTTGGCAATGTACTTTAATGCACTTTTTGCCCTGTTAGGTGCCTTGTCTCAAGCTGTTTAAGTCAGTAACTTAAAGCAGGCAAAATTGGCATCTATCTTACCTTTTAATTTTACATTTCCAATTTAGTGTTGAGAGTCTTAGCAGCATCTTTGACCAGATGTCACTGGAGAGACAGCAGGATCTCACAATTGTTCTGGTGGACCATCTGAAACACACCGGCGGATCGGGTAAGTCTAGTTAATTGAACTTTTTCTGGCCTCGATTGATGTTTTTTTGAATTGCTTTCTGTGCCTTAAAGGCATTACTGTGCTCTGCCTGTCATGATTGCTGTTTCTCTCTCAATGAGTCTCTCCTGCGTGGCATTGTTGCAGGCTCAACCTGTGGGTCAGACACCAGCAGTCTCAAAGCCTGGCTTGATATGAACTTTGGTAAATTCTCAGTCTACGTGGCATTCCAAGATCTGCTACTGCTCAATGTGAACTTTTCCAATGTAAGTCCTTGATGTACTGCACAGTTTATTCTGTGACTGTATCTTGGTGTCCATGCTCAGTCTGCAACATTTTGGTTGTTTTCCCCCATCAGTTTGAGGCACTGGACCTTCTGAGCGCTTCCCAAGTTGCTCAACTTACAGTAAACTCTGGAGCACTGAACAACCCAGACATGATCACCATGGTATTTGACCATCTAGAAAATGCCAATGCATTCCAGAACATGAATGATTTCCTGGCAGGTCTCAGCCAGAATTCACAGGTATGTTCAATCTTTGATCTTGGGCAAGCATGTCATTGTAATAGAACAGCATGCATGCAATTATGCACAAGTCTGCATTTGTTTGATCGATACACACGATGCAGCAAAAAATTCAGGAGGGCTGAAGGAATTTCTACAGGTCTGTTGATGTTCTTTTGTGTTTGGTCATTTCCTCAAGGCTGTGGAAATCCATCTGGTGGTAAGGGACATCATGATGAATCGGACATTTGCCATCATCAGTTTCCATTTTACACAGTTCTTGAGAGTAGACTGGGTTTCCTGGTTCACGGTGAAACTGATTCCTCTCCTGCCCAGCATAAATGCAGAGATGCTCCAGACAGCAACATCACATGGCGACTGCATTGCATTCCACGCAATGTACGTAGTACGCTAACACTGCTGGCCATGTACTTTAATGGTCTTATTGTGCCATTGGCACTAAAATCATGGTGCCCTGTCTCAAGATGTTTTAGTCAGTCACTTAAAGCAGGCAAAATTGGCAACTATCTTACATTTTTATTTTACATTTGCAACGTAGCGTTAAAGGTCTTAGCAGCGTCTTTGACCAGATGTCACTGGAGAGACAGCAGGAGCTCACACTTGTTCTGGTGGATCATCTGAAACACTCTGGCAGATCGGGTAAGTCTAGTTGATTAAACTTTTTCCCGGCCTCCAATTTTGCTTGTTTGAATTGCTTCCTTTGCATTAAATGGCATTACTGTGCTGTTCTTGTCATGATTGCTGTTTCTCTCTCAATGAGTCTCCCCTGCATGGCATTGTTGCAGGCTCAACCTGCGGGTCAGACACCAGCAGTCTCAGCGCCTGGCTTGATGTGAATTTTGGTAAACTTTCAGTCTATGTGGCATTCCAAGATCTGCTACTGCTCAATGCGAACTTTTTCAATGTAAGGCATTGATTTGCTGCACAATTTGTTCTGTGACTGTTTTCTGGTGTCCATGCTCAATGCGCAACCTTTCGTTTGTTTTTCCCCCATCAGTTTGAGGAACTGGACTTTCTGAGCACTTCCCAAGTTGCTCAACTTACGGTGAACTCTGGAGCACTGTACAACCCAGACATGATCACCATGGTATTTGACCATCTAGAAAATGGTGATGCGTTCCAGAACGTGAATGATTTCCTGGCAGGCCTCGCCCACAATTCACAGGTATGTTCAATCTTTGATCTTAGGTAAGCATGTCATTGTAATCGAAGAGCAGGCATGCAAGTATGCACAAGTCTGCATTTGTTTGATCGATACAAATGATCTGGCAAAAAAATTCAGAACGGCTGAAGGAATTTGTACCAGGTCTGTTGATGTTCTTTTGTGATTGGTCATTTCCTCAAGGCTTTGGAAATCCATCCGGTGGTGAGGGACGTCATGATGAATCGAACCTTTGCCATAATCAGTCTCCATTTTACACAATTCTTGAGAGAAGACTGGGTTTCCTGGTTCACGATGAAACTGATTCCTCTCCTGCCCAGCATAACTGCAGAGATGCTTCAGACATCAACATCAGTTGGCGACTGCATCGCATTCCACACAATGTACGTAGTACGCTAACGTTACTGGCCATGTACTTTAATGCACTTATTGTGCCATTGTCAGTAAAAATATGATGCCTGGTCGCTAGCTGTTTTAGTTAATCATTTAAAGCAGGCAAAGTTGGCATCTATCTTATCCTTTTTAATTTACATTTCCAATGTAGCGTTGAGGGTCTTAGCAGCGTCTTTGACCAGATGTCACTGAAGAGACAGCAGACGATCACACTTGTGCTGGTGGATCATCTGAAACACACCGCCGGATCGGGTAAGTCTAGTTGATTCAACTTTTCCCTGGCCTCCATTGTTGCTTGTATAAATTGCTTATTTTGGGTTACAAGGCATTACTGTGCTTTGCTTGTCATGATTGCTGTTTCTCTCTCAATGAGTCTCCCCTGTGTGGCATTGTTGCAGGCTCAACCTGCGGGTCAGACACCAGTAGTCTCAACGCCTGGCTTGATGTGAACTTTGGTAAATTCTCAGTCGACGTGGCATTCCAAGATCTGCTACTGCTCAATGAGAACTTTTCCAATGTAAGGCTTTGATTTGCTGCACAATTATTTTTGAGACTGTATTCTCATGTCCATGCTCAGTCTGCAACCTTTCGTTTGTTTCTTCCTATTAGTTTGAAGCACTGGACTCTCTGAGCGCTTCCCAAGTTGGTAAGCTGACAGTGGACTCTGGAGCACTGAACAACCCAGACATGATCACAATGGTATTTGACCATCTAGAAAATGGCGATGCGTTCCAGAACGTGAATGATTTCCTGGCAGGTCTCACCCAGAATTCGCAGGTATGTTCTTTCTTTGATCTTGGGAAAGCATGACATTGTAAGAAAAGAGCATGCAAACATGTAAAAGTCTACATCCATTTGATCGATCCAAATGGCGCGGCAGAAAATTCAGTAGGGCTGAATGAATTTGTACCGGTTCTGTTGATGTTCTTTTGTGTTTGGTCGTTTCTTCAAGGCTTTGGAAATAAATCCAGTGGTGAGGGACATGATGATGAATCGGACCTTTGCCATCATCAGTCTCCATTTTACAGAGTTCTTAAGAGAAGACTGGGTTTCCTGGTTCACCGTGCAACTGATTCCTCTCTTGCCCAGCATAACTGCAGAGATGCTCCAGAAAGCAACATCCTATGGCGATTGCAACGCATTCCACTCAATGTACGTACTATGCTCACATTGTTGGCCATGTACTTAAATGCACTTATTGCCCTGTTAGGTGCCCTGTCTCAAGATGTTTTAGTCAGTCAATTAAAACAGGCAAAATTGGCCTCTATCTTACCTTTCAATTTTACATTTCCAATGTAGCGTTGAGGGTCTTAGCAGCGTTTTTGACCAGATGTCACTGGAGAGACAGCAGGAACATACACTTGTTCTGGTGGATCATCTGAAACACACCACAGGATCAGGTAAGTCTAGTTGATTGAACTTTTTCCCGGCCTCGATTTGTTTGTTTGAATTGCATCTTGTGCCTTAACGGCATTACTGTGCTTTGCCTGTCATGATTGCTGTTTCTTTCTAAATGAGTCTCTTCTGTGTGGCATTGTTGCAGGCTCAACCTGTGGGTCAGACACCAGCAGTCTCAGAGCCTGGCTTGATGTGAACTTTGGTCAATTCTCAGTCCACGTGGCATTCCAAGATCTGCTACTGCTCAATGCAAACTTTTCCAATGTAAGGCCATGATGTGCTGCACAATTTGTTCTGTGACTCTATCCTGGTGTCCATTCTCAGTCTGCACCCTTTCGTTTGTTTTTCCCTCATCAGTTTGAGGCACTGGACTTTCTGAGCGCTTCCCAAGTTGCTCAACTTACTGTGAAATCTGTAGCACTGAAGAACCCAGACATGATCACCATGGTATTTGACCATCTAGAAAATGGTGATGCATTCCAAAATGTGAATGATTTCCTAGCAGGTCTCACCCAGAATTCGCAGGTATGTTCAATCTTTGACCTTGGGTAAGCATGTAATGGTAATAGAAGATCATGCACAGAAGCATGCACAAGTCTGCATCTGTTTGATCGATACAAGTGACGTGGCAGAAAATTCAGGAGGGTTAAAGGAAGTTGTACCAGGTCTGTTGATGTTCTTTTGTGTTTGGCATTTCCTCAAGGCCTTGGAAATCCATCCGGTGGTGAGGGACGTCATAATGAATCGGACCTTTACCATCATCAGTCTCCATTTTACACAGTTCTTGAGAGTAGACTGGGTTTCCTGGTTCACGGAGAAACTGATTCCTCTTCTGCCCAGCATAACTGCAGAGATGCTCCAGACAGCAACATCAGACAGCGACTGCATCGCATTCCACATAATGTACATATTACGCTAACATTGGTGGCCATTTACTTTAATGCACTTATTGTGCCATTGTCACTAAAAACATGATGCCTGGTCTCATGCTGCTTTAGTCAGCCATTTAAAGCAGGCAAAATAGGCAAATATCTTACCTTTTAATTTTACATTTCTAATATAGCGTTGAGGGTCTTAGCAGCGTCTTTGACCAGATGTCACTGGAGAGACAGCAGGAGCTCACACTTGTTCTGGTGGATCATCTGAAACACCCCAGCAGATCGGGTAAGTCTAGTTGATTGAACTTTTTCCAGGGCTACATTTTTGCTTTTTTGAATTGTTTATTTTGCATTAAAAGGCATTACTTTGCTTTGCTTGTCATGATTGCTGTTTCTCTCTCAATGAGTCTCTCCTGCGTGGCATTGTTGCAGGCTCAACCTGCGGGTCAGACACCAGCAGTCTCAGCGCCTGGCTTGATGTGAACTTTGGTAAATTCTCCGTCTACGTTGAATTCCAAGATCTGCTACTGCTCAATGCAAACTTTTTCAATGTAAGGCCTTGATTTGCTGCACAATTTGTTCTATGACTGTATCCTGTTGTCCATGGTCAGTCTGAAACCTTTCGTTTGTTTTTCCACATTAGTCTGAGGCACTGGACTCTCTGGGTGCTTCCCAAGTTGCTAAGCTGTTGGTGGACTCTGGAGGAATGAACAACCCAGACATGATCACAATGGTATTTGAACATCTAGAAAAAGGCGATGCATTCCAGAACATGAATGATTTCCTGGCAGGTCTCACCCAGAATTCACAGGTATGTTTTATCTTTGATCTAGGGAAGAATGTTATTGTAATAGAAGAGCATGCAAACATACACGTCTGCATTCGTTTGATCGATCCAAATGGTGTGGCAGAAAATTCAGGAGAGCTGAAGAAATTTGTACCGGGTCTGTTGATGTTCTTATGTGTTTGGACATTTCTTCAAGGATTTGGAAATACATCCGGTGGTAAGGGGCATCATGATGAATCGGACCTTTGCCATCATCAGTCTCCATTTTACTGAGTTTTTGAGAGGAGACTGGGTTTCTTGGTTTACCGTGAAACTGATTCCTCTCCTGCCCAGCATAACTGCAGAGATGCTCCAGACAGCAACATCCTACGGGGACTGCATCGCTTTCCACGCAGTGTACGTAGTATGCTCACATTGTTGGCCATGAAATTTAATGCACTTATTGTGCAATTGTTAATCTATCTTACCTTTTCATTTTACATTTGTAATGTAGCGTTAAGGGTCTTAGCAGCGTCATTGATCAGATGTCACTGGAGAGACAGCAGGAGCTCACACTTGTTCTGGTGGATCAACTGAAACACACCAGTGGATCGGGTAAATCTAGTTGATTGAAAATTTTCCCGGACTCGATTTATGTTGGTTTGAATTACTTTTTGTGCCTTAAAGGCATAACTGAGCTTTGCCTGTCATGATTGCTGTTTCACTCCCAATGAGTCTCCCCTATGTGGCATTGTTGCAGGCTCAACCTGTGGGTCAGACACCAGCAGTCTCAGAACCTGGCTTGATGTGAACTTTGGTAATTTCTCAGTCTACGTGGCATTCCAAGATCTGATAGTGCTCAATGCAAACTTTTCCAATGTAAGTTCTTGATGGGCTGCAAAAAATATTCTGTGACTGTATCCTGGTGTCCATGTTCAGTCTGCAAACTTTTGTTTGTTTTTACCCCATCAGTTTGAGGCACTGGACCTTCTGAGCGCTTCCCAAGTTGCTCAACTTACGGTGAACTCTGGAGCACTAAACAACCCAGACATGATCACCATGGTATTTGACCATCTAGAAAATGCTGATGCCTTCCAGAACGTGAATGATTTCCTGGCAGGTCTCTCCCAGAATTCGCAGGTATGTTCAATCTTTGATCTTGGGTAAGCATGTCATTGTAATAGAAGAGCATGCATGCAATTATGTACAAGTCTGCATTTGTTTGATCAAAACAAATGACGTGGCAGAAATTTTAGGAGGGCTGAAGGAATTTATACCGGGTCTGTTGATGTTCTTTTGTGTTTGGTCATTTCCTCAAGGCTTTGGATATTCATCCGGTGGTGAGGGACATCATGATGAATCGGACCTTTGCCATCATCAGTCTTCATTTTACAGAGTTCTTGAGAGTAGACTGGGTTTCCTGGTTCACGGTGAAACTGATTCCTCTCCTGCCGAGCATAACAGCAGAGATGCTCAAGACAGCAACATCAGACGGCGACTGCATTGCATTCCACGCAATGTACGTCGTACTCTAAAATTGTTGGCCATGTACTTTAATGCACTTATTGTGCCATTATCAATAAAATCATGGTGCCCTGTCTTAAGATGTTTAAGTAAGTCATTTAAAGCAGCCAAAATAGGCATATATCTTACCTTTTTATTTTATATTTCCAATGTAGCGTTAAGGGTCTTAGCAGCGTCTTTGACCAGATATCACTGGAGAGACAGCAGGAGCTCACACTTATTCTGGTGGATCATCTGAAACACACCAGCGAATCGGGTAAGTCTAGTTGATTCAACTTTTTCCCAATCTCCATTTTTGCTTGTATAAATTGGTTCTTTTCCGTTAAAAGGCATTATTGTGCTTTGCTTGTCATGATTGCTGTTTCTCTCTCAATGAGTCTCCCCTGCATGGCATTGTTGTAGGATCAACCTGCGGGTCAGACAGCAGCAGTCTCAGCGCCTGGCTTGATATGAACTTTGGTAAATACTCAGTCTACGTGGCATTCCAAGATCTGCTATTGCTCAATGCGAACTATTCCAATGTAAGGCCTTGATTTGCTCTACAATTATTTTTGTGACTGTATCCTCATGTCCATGCTCAGTCTGCAACCTTTTGTTTGTTTCTCCCTTTTAGTTTGAGGCACTGGCCTCTCTGAGCGCTTCCCAAGTTGCTAAGGTGACGGTGGACTCCGGAGCACTGAACAACCCAGACCTGATCACCATGGTATTTGACCATCTAGAAAATGGCGATGCGTTCCAGAACATGAATGATTTCTTGACTGGTCTCACCCAGAATTTGCAGGTATGTTCTTTTTTTGATCTTGGGAAAGCATGTAATTGTAATAGAAGAGCATGCAAACATGTACAAGTCTGCGTCCTTTGATCGATCCAAATTTCGCAGCAGAAAATTCAGGAGGGCTGAAGGTATTTGTACCGGGTCAGTTGATGTTCTTTTGTGTTTGGTCATTTCCTCAAGGTTTTGGAAATCCATTCAGTGGTGAGGGACATGATGATAAATCGGACATTTGCTATCATCAGTCTCCATTTCACAGAGTTCTTGAAAGGAGACTGGGATTCCTGGTTCACCGTGAAACTGATTCCTCTCTTGCCCAGCATAACTGCAGAGATGCTCCAGACAGCAACATCCTACGGCGACTGCATCGCATTTCACGCAATGTACGTAGTATGCTCACATTGTTGGCCATGTACTTAAATGCAATTATTGTCCTGATAGGTGCCCTGTATCAAGATGTTTTAGTCGGTCACTTAAAGCAGGCAAAATTGGCATCTAACATTTTAATTTTACATTTCCAATGTAGAGTTGAGGGTCTTAGCAGCGTCATTGACCAGATGTCACTGGAGAGACAGCAGGAACTCACAATTGTTCTGGTGGATCATCTGAAACACACCGGCGGATCAGGTAACTCTAGCTGATTGAACTTTTTCCCAGCCTTGATTTATGTTTGTTTGAATTGCTTCTTGTGCCTTAAAGGCATTACTGTGATTTGCCTGTCATGATTGCTGTTTCTCTCTCAATGAGTCTCTACTGCGTGGCATTGTTGCAGGCTCAACCTGTGGGTCAGACACCAGCAGTCTCAGAGCCTGGTTTGATGTGAACTTTGGTAAATTCTCAGTCTACGTAGCATTCCAAGATCTGCAACTGCTCAATGCAAACTTTTCCAAAGTAAGGCCTTGATGTGCTACACAATTTTTCTGTGACTGTATCTTGGTTTCCATTCTCAGTCTGCAACCTTTTGTTTGCTTTTCCCCTCATTAGTTTGAGGCACTGGACCTTCTGAGCGCTTCCCAAGTTGCTCAACTTACGGTGGCCTCTGGAGCACTAAACAACCCAGACATGATCACCATGGTATTTGACCATCTAGAAAAAGGCAATCCGTTCCAGAATGTGAATGATTTCTTGGCAGGTCTTGCCCAGAATTCGCAGGTATGTTCAATCTTTGATATTGAGTAAGGATGTCATTGTAATAAAAGAGCATGCAAACAGGCACACATCTGCATTAGTTTGATCGATACAAGTGACGTGGCAGAAAATTCAGGAGGGCTAAAGGAATTTGTAGCAGGTCTGTTGATGTTCTTCTGTGTTATGCATTTCCTCAAGGCTTTGGAAATCCATCCAGTGGTGAGGGATGTCATGATGAATCGGACCTTTGCCATCATCAATCTCCATTTTACAGAGTTCTTGAGAGTAGACTGGGTTTCCTGGTTCACAGTGAAACTGATTCCTCTCCTGCCCAGCATAACTGCAGAGATGCTCCAGACAGCAACATCCTACGGCAACTGCATTGCATTCCACGCAATGTACGTATTACGCTAAAATTGCTGGCCATGTACCGTATTTTCTGCACTATATGGCGCACCGGATTATGAGGCGCACCTTCAATGAATGGCCTATTTTAGAATTTTTTTTATATATAGGGCGCACCGGGTTATAAGGCGCATAGAATAAAAGATACTGCAGTCAAACGTTTGACTGGGTTTGCGTTATGCATCCACTAGATGGAGCTGTGCTAAAGGCAATGTCAGATAAAGTCAAACTTTATTAAGCCTTCTGAAAACTCAGTTCACCATGGTGACGTTGTTTAAACGTAAACACGTTGTAAATGAAACAGTCTGATACTCGCGCGAGCCGGCCGCAGAAGCGCCCTCGCGCGAACCGGCCGGAACATTTTGACATTGACCCAGAGTTTGCCTTGATCCATATATAAGGCGTTCTGGATTATAAGGCGCACTGTCGTTTTTTGAGAAAATTAAAGGCTTTTAAGTGCGCCTTATAGTGCGGAAAATATGGTACTTTAAAGCTCCACTGTGTACTTTTTTGAGTTAATTCTTAGCAAAAACCCATGTTTTCTTTCATAAGTATGTGCTCATTCATGTGTAATTACTACCCACCCACTAATCAAAGCCGAGTATTGCTTTTTCAAATGTATGTTTTAAACAACTCAAACCAACAGTGATTTCAGATTGATAAGGACTTACTGATCAAAAGCCGTAGTACATGAAGTAGCTGTGCATAATATCTGGGTGTGATGGCTACAGCGTTAGGACATTTTTGAATAACCCTTATTTTTGGACCAGAAATACTCTTAAATCTAAAAATAAAATAAAAACTAAACGAATGGTTAACAAGTTTAATATGCATTTGTAAAGTAGCAAATGCACACATTTAATCAATCACATAGAAATTAATGCACTTGTAATATGAAGTGAATGCGGGTCCAGATCAAGTTCCCGTCGGGTCCGGATCCGGACCGGAGTCCGGACTTTGAGAACCCCTGGTCTATGGTGTAAACTCGAAGTTTTATAGTTGCTTGTGTAACTATAGCATGGTTATGCATAACACTTGTTAGTGTAAACACGCATGTGGTTTAATGTGTTCGAACAGCCACATGCCGTCTCTCCACCCGTTTATGTAATCTGAGGTACTGAGATCAATGTTTTTCATCTTTTCTGACCTCTAGCACAAACATACGGTGTACAGCGCTATTTTTAGCCTTTCATTGATAAAAGCGTCTGATCTTCGCGTTTTTCGTTTCATTTTACAAGCATGTGAAAGTTGCGCGATCTTTTTTCACCAATATCAGAGAAAGCTCTTACATATACACGGACATGTAACGTTTACTTAAAACATATTGGACTCTGACATAATATTAGTTCGCGTCCATTTAAACTCGTCATTACTCCTGCTCATGATTAAATGACAGGAGAGGGACTCATCCACAGACCATCCCCTCAGTAGTCTGGAGGGAAGCGGTCGAAAATGGACAAAAAGAGACGGATTTTAACACCAAGTGTAAACGTGATGTGTCTCTCTCGTCCACTTGTGATCCGATCGACGAAAACACATCTTAATACCAAGTGTAACAGCCCCTGGGATATTTTTCCTCGTGTCGATGAAAAAGGAGTGTCTAAGGTATGTGATTTTAAGCGGACATATCATGAAAATCAGACCTTTTCATGTTTAACATAAATCTTTGTGCTTTGACGGATCACAGACAAAGGACATTGCAAATTGTTTATTTTTTTCATTGCTTTTGCTTTGTAGTTACTGGCAGCCATGTTAACCTTGGCATGACATGGCCACCGTACGAGTTAAAACGCCTTCCGAATGGGGGGCTAGAAAGTAATATTCAGTTGGTTGTCATATAGAATTTCACCGCTAGATGGGAGTAGATATTACACAGTGGAGCTTTAATGCATTGTCAATAAAAACATGATGGCTGGTCTCAAGCTGTTTTACTCAGCCATTTAAAACAGACAAAATAGGTATCTATTTTACATTTTTAATTTACATTTCCAATGTAGCGTTGAGGGTCTTAGCAACGTCTTTGACCAGATGTCACTGGAGAGACAGCAGGAGCTCACACTTGTTCTGGTGGATCATCTGAAACACTCCGGCAGATCAGGTAAGTCTAGTTGATTCAACTTTTTCCCAGCCTCCATTTTTTCTCAATTGAATTGCTTCTATTGCGTTAAAAGGCATTACTGTGCTTTGTTTGTCATTTTTGCTGTTTCTCTCTTATTGAGTCTCCCCTGTGTGGCATTGTTGTAGGCTCAACCTGCGGGTCAGACACCAGCAGTTTAAGAGCCTGGCTTGATGTGAACTTTGGTCAATTCTCAATCTATGTGGAATTCCAAGATCTGCTACTGCTCAATGCAAACTTTTTCAATGTAAGGCCTTAATTTGCTGCACAATTTGTTCTGTGACTGTAATCTCATGTCCATGCTCAGTCTGCAACCTTTCGTTTGTTTTTACCATTAGTTTGAAGCACTGGACTCTCTTAGCACTTTCCAAGTTGCTAAGCTGACGGTGGACTATGGAGCACTGAACAACCCAGACATGATCACCATGGTATTTGACCATCTAGAAAATGGCGATGCGTTCCAGAACATGAATGATTTCCTGGCAGGTCTCACAGAGAATTCGCAGGTATATTCTTTTTTTGATCTTGGGAAAGCATGTCATTGTAATAGAAGAGCATGCAAAATGTACAAGTCTGCATCTGTTTGATCGATCCAAATGGCGCGGCCGAAAATTCAGGAGGGCTGAAGGAATTTTTACAAGGTCTGTTGATGTTCTTCTTTGTTTGGTCATTTCCTCAAGGCTTTGGAAATCCATCCAGTGGTGAGGGACATCATGATGAATCGGACCTTTGCCATCATCAGTCTCCATTTTACAGAGTTCTTGAGAGGAGACTGGGTTTCCTGGTTCACCATGAAAATTATTTCTCTCTTACCCAGCATAACTGCAGAGATGCTCCAGAAAGCAACATCCTACAGCGACTGCATCACATTCCACGCAATGTACGTAGTATGCTCACGTTGTTGGCTATGTACTTTAATGCACTTATTGTCCCGTTAGGTGCCCTTTCTCAAGATGTTTTAGTCAGTCACATAAAGCAGGCAAAATTGGCATCTATCTTACCTTTTAATTTTACATATTCAATGTAGCGTTGAGGGTCTAAACAGCGTGTTTAACCAGATGTCACTGGAGAGACAGCAGGAGCTCACAATTGTTCTGGTGGACCATCTGAAAAACACTGGCGGATCGGGTAGGTCTAGTTTATTCAACTTTTTCCCGGCCTTGATTTTTGTTTGTTTGATTTGCTTCTTGTGCCTTAAAGGCATTACTGTGCTTTGCCTGTCATGATTGCTGTTTCTCTCTCAATGAGTCTCTCCTGCGTGGCATTGTTGCAGGCTCAACCTGTGGGTCAGACACCAGCAGTCTCAGAGTCTGGCTTGATATGAACTTTGGTCAATTCTCAGTCTACGTGGCATTCCAAGATCTGCTACTGCTCAATGCAAAGTTTTCCAATGTAAGGCCTTGATGTGCTGCACAATTTATTCTGTGACTGTATCCTGGGGTCTATGCTCAGTCTGCAAAATTTTGTTTGTTTTTCCCCCATCAGTTTGAGGCACTGGACCTTCTAAGCGCTTCCCAAGTTGCTCAACTTACGGTGAACTCTGGAGCACTGAACAACCCAGATATGATCACCATGGTATTTGGCCATCTAGAAAATGTAGATGCGTTCCAGAACGTGAATGATTTCCTGACCGGTCTAGCCCAGAATTCGCAGGTATGTTCAATCTTTGATCTTGGGTAAGCATGAAATTGTAATAAAACTGCATGCATGCGACTATGCACAAGTCTGCATTAATTTGATCGATACAAATGCAGCGGCAGAAAATTCAGGAGGGCTAAAGGAATTTGTACCGGGTCTGTTTATGTTCTTTTGTCTTTGGTCATTTCCTCAAGGATTTGGAAATCCATCCGGTGGTGAGGGACATCATGATGAATCGGACCTTTGCCATCATTAGTCTCCATTTTACACAGTTCGTGAGAGTAGACTGGGTTTCCTGGTTCACGGTAAAACTGATGCCTCTCCTGCCCAGCATAACTCCAGAGATGCTCCAGAAAGCAACATCAGATGGCGACTGCATTGCATTCCACGCAATGTACGTAGTACGCTACCAATGCTGGCCATGTACTTTAATGAGCTTATTGGGCAATTGTCAATAAAATCACGGTGCCCTCTCTTAAGATGTTTTAGTCAGTCATTTAAAGCAGGCATAATAGGCATCTATCTTACCTTTTTATTGTACATTTCCAATGTAGCATTGAGGGTCTCAGCAGTGTCTTTGAAAAGATGTCACTGGAGAGACAGCAGGAGCTCACAATTGTTCTGGTGGATCATCTGAAACACTCCAGTGAATCGGGTAAATCTAGTTGATTCCACTTTTTCAAGGTCTTGATTTATGTTTGTTTGAATTGCATCTTGTGCCTTAAAAACATTTCTGTGCTTTGCCTGTCATGATTGCTGTTTCACTGTTAATGAGTCTCTCCTGCGTGGCATTGTTGCAGGCTCAACCTGTGGATCAGACACCAGCAGTCTCAGAGCCTGGCTTGATGTGAACTTTGGTAAATTCTCAGTCTACGTGGCATTCCAAGATCTGCTATTGCTCAATGAGAACTTTTTCAATGTAAGGCCTTGATGTGCTGCACAATTTGTTCTGTGACTGTATTCTGGTGTCCATGCTCAGTCTGCAACCTTTCATTTGTTGCTCCCCATTAGTTTGAGGCACTGGACTCTCTGAGCGCTTCCCAAGTTGCTAAGCTGACGGTGGACTCTGGAGCACTGAACAACCCAGACATGATCACCATGGTATTTGACCATTTAGAAAATGGTGATGCCTTCCAGAACGTGAATGATTTCCTTGCAGGTCTCACCCAGAATTCGCAGGTATGTTCTATCTTTGATCTTGGGAAAGCATGACATTGTAATAGAACAGCATGCAAACATACAAGTCTGCATCCGTTTGATTGATCCACATTGTGGTGCAGAAAATTCAGGAGGGCTGAAGGAATTTTAACCGGGTCTGTTAATGTTCTTTTGTGTTTGGTCATTTCCTCAAGACTTTCGAATTCCATCCTGTGGTGAGGGACATCATGATGAATCGGACCTTTGCCATCATTAGTCTCCATTTTACACAGTTCTTGGGAATAGACTGGGTTTCCTGGTTCACGGTAAAACTGATGCCTCTCCTGCCCAGCATAACTGCAGAGATGCTCCAGAAAGCAACATCAGACGGCGACTGCATTGCATTCCACGCAATGTATGTAGTACGCTACCATTGCTGGCCATGTACTTTAATGCACTTATTGGGCAATTGTCAATAAAATCATGGTGCCCTCTCTCAAGATGTTTTAGTCAGTCATTTAAAGCAGGCAAAATTGGCATCTATCTTACCTTTTTATTTTACACTTCCAATGTAGGGTTGAGGGTCTTAGCAGCGTCTTTGACCAGATGTCTCTACAGAGACAGCAGGAGCTCACAATTGTTCTGGTGGACCATTTGAAACACACTGGCGGATCGGGTTAGTCTAGTTGATTGAACTTTTTCCGGGCCTTGATTTATGTTTGTTTGAATTGCTTTTTGTGCCTTAAAGGCATTACTGTGCTTTGCCTGACATGATTGCTGTTTCTCTCTCAATGAGTCTCTTCTGCGTGGCATTGTTGCAGGCTCAACCTGTGGGTCAGACACCAGCAGTCTCAGAGTCTGGCTTGATATGAACTTTGGTCAATTCTCAGTCTACGTGGCATTCCAAGATTTGCTACTGCTCAATGCAAACTTCTCCAATGTAAGTCATTGATGTGCTGCACAATTTATTCTGTGACTGTATCCTGATGTCCATGCACAGTCTGCAACCTTTAGTTTGTTTTGCCCCCATCAGTTTGAGGCACTGGACCTTCTGAGCGCTTCCCAAGTTGCTCAACTTACGGTGAACTCTGGAGCACTGAACCACCCAGACATGATCACCATGGTGTTTGACCATCTAGAAAATGCCAATGCGTTTCAGAACGTGAATGATTTCCTGGCAGGTCTCGCCCAGAATTCAGAGGTATGTTAAATTTTTGATCTTGGGTAAGCATGTCATTTAATTGAGGAGTATGCATGCAACTATGCACAAGTCTGCATTTGTTTGATTGATACAAATGACGCGGCATAAAATTCAGGAGGGCTGAAGGAATTTTAACCGGGTCTGTTGTAGAGCTGAAGATCTTTGCCCGAACCCGACGGTACCCATCGGGACCCGACGGGTTCGGTCGGGTTCGGCCGTAATTTCTAACATTTTACACGGGCTTGGGCCAGGTTCGAGCTTGCGCCTCCGCTTTAAGCGGTAATGTGATGCATTTCGATTAGCGCGAGAAAGACGCGAAAATGGATGCTGAGGAGGTGAAACGGAGGCTTGCCTCTGGCGATTACGTTTTGGTTGCACCAGCAAGTAAAGCAAAGTCTGATGTGTGGAAAAGTTTTGACCATGTGCATAATGAGAATAATGAGCCAGTGGGTTATGTAAAATCATGAAATGCGACAATCTTTTAAAGTACGACAGCAAAACGACAGGGAATTCGTTGCTGATAAGACATGTTGGTCAAAGCTGTTTAACACCTGCCGGTGCCCAGGATCAATCTACAATCAAATCGTTTGTTACAGCATCAAAACCCATCCCTGCAATGGTGAAACAAATGATGACGGAGAAGTGTGTTAGCTTTTGCTGTACAGACATTAGGCCTTTTAATATCGTAAATGGCGAGGGGTTTGAGGAGCTGGCACAAGAACTAATTAATGTCGGGGCTGTGTAAGGGAGGGTTCCCATAAACTCTGTTATTCCCCACCATGTGACAATTGCGAAAAGGTGCACTGACATGGCAGAAGAAAAGAGGGAAGCTTTAGTACAGAAACTTAAAACTTTGTTGAAGGATGGCACAGTTGCAATGACCACAGACATGTGGACCGAGGATTATCGGAAAATTAGTTATTTGACAATCACATGCCATTTCATAAGTGAGGATATGGAACTGGTGAATAAAACCCTGACAACTATAATGTTTCCTTTGGAAGCGGCAAAGACGGGAGAAAATATCAGAAGGGAGATATTGAAACTACTTGTGACAAAATTTGGCCTTGACGCTTCATCTCTCAGAAAAATTGTATGGGTGACTGATGAGGGGGCAAACATTAAATTAGCTCTGCGACCATACCAGAGATTGGACTGCATTGACCATGTCATTAATACGGTACTGCGCCATGGACTCGACACTGGCGAGTTATCCAAAGCCGACGGTGCTCCGGACATAGCAGATACCATTTCTGCCACTAAATCAATAGTCAGGTACGTTAAACAGTCGGGATTGGCTGCGCAACTGTCAACAACATTGCTGCAAATGGGAGACACACGGTTCAGTACGGTGTACCTCACACTGACGTCTATACAGACTGTTTATCATGAGCTCCATTAAAAGCTGGAGGCATGAGGGGAGAGCATGCGCATTGAAAAAATAGCACCGGACACACTGAGCTTTTTGATAGACTTTCTGAAGCTGTTCTATGAAGCACAGAGGGAACTTGAAGGAGACAAGTATCCAACACTTAATAGTGTGTGTCTCTGGTGTGAGAAACTGAAACGCCACTGTCAGCCCAACGCCCTGGACTCCCCTCAGCAAGCTGTCGTGCGTAAACGGCACGAAGACTGGCTCGTGCGTAAAGTAATAATACAGGACCTCCACAAGATCGCAACATTCCTCTGGCCAAAATTTAATCAGCTGAGAATGTTGTCACAATCAGACAGGGATGCTGTACATGCGCATGCCCGCACTCTTCTCCAAGCCATGGCTGCTGGTGCACTTGATGTGGAGATTCGAGACCCAGAGCTCTCTGGAGTCGAACCCACTCCTCCTCCGGCAAAAATAACGAATTTTGCGGAGTGGGAAAATGTACAGCAAGCTGACATGGAAGATGACTAGGTCACGCGCTACATTAATACGGCTGCTGTCATGGAAAATGATATTGATGTTGTTGGCTGGTGGAAGATTAACAAACCATCCTACCCAAAACTTGCAAAATTAGCCAGATCAGTACTATGCATCCCGGCCAGTAGCAGCAGCAGTGTTCAGTGCTGCTGGACGCACCATCAGTGAGCGCAGAACCGCGCTAAAGCCTTCTACAGTGGATTCAATAATTTTTCTCCACAAAAACATGTAATCTTGGTGAGTAAAGGTTTTTCAAATAATAACTTAATATTAATTGAGTCTTAAAAACATAATGTAGACAGAGTTTAAAGGCTAATGCTGTCATTATTCTTTTATTAAATTTCAGCTGCTATTCAATGTCACGTTGAGGCTGGATTGTGGAGCGAAGTGGAATCCCGTGGAGTCTTTATTTTAATTTCGTTAATGCCAAATACCAACCTTAAGTTAGAATTTATCTTTGTTTAATTTGTTAAGAAATTATTATTATTGGCGTGTTTGCCTATTTATATGTTAAGTGTATTGGAGAGAAGTTCCGAAGCAAATCTCGCGGAGCCTTCATCTTATTTTGGTATTGCCAAATAACCATCCTTATTTAGAATTTATCTTAATTTAATTTGTTTAGAAATTATTATTATTATTGGCATGTTTATTTAAGTGTATTAGAGAGAAGTGCTGAAGCAAATCCTGCAAGCCTTAATCTTATTTTGGTATTGCCAAATTCCCATCTTAATTTAGAATTTATCTTTGTTTAATTTGTTAAGAAATTATTATTATTATTGGCGTGTTTGCCTATTTATATGTTAAGTGTATTGGAGAGAAGTTCCGAAGCAAATCCCGCGGAGCCTTCATCTTATTTTGGTATTGCCAAATTCCCATCTTAATTTAGAATTTATCTTAAATTTAATTTTTTAAGAAATTATTATTATTATTGGTGTGTTTGCCTGTTAATATGTTGGGCATATTTAGAGTGCTAAGATTTTACGATGTTACAGGAGGACTTGTTTTATTTTGTTCCAACTTCCAAGTGGCCTGCCCTGTAGCCTAATAAATAATGTTAAAACCCATCTAAATGACTAATTTTTGACAAAAGCTGGTGCGTGCGCACACTTAAATAATTTCGGGCTGTAAACGGGTTCGGGCTTTTAAAAAGCTGTCAATCAAAATGTACTTTCGGGCTCGGGCCGAATTCTATCGGGCTCGGGCTCTTTCGGGCCAAACTTTTAAGGCCCGATTACAACTCTAGTCTGTTGATGTTCTTTTGTGTTTGGTTATTTCCTCAAGGCTTTGGAAATCCATCCGGCGGTGAGGGACATCATGATGAATCAGACCTTTGCCATCATCAGTCTCCATTTTACACAGTTCTTGAGAGTAGACTGGGTTTCCTGGTTCACTGTGAAACTGATTCCTCTCCTGCCCAGCATAACTGCAGAGATGCTCCATAAAGCAACATCAGACGGCGACTGCATTGCATTCCACGCAATGTACGTAGTACGCTAACATTTTTGGCCATGTACTTTAATGCACCTTTTGTGCCATTGTCAATAAAATCATGGTGCCCTGTCTCAAGATGTTTTAGTCACTCGTTTAAAGCAGCCAAAATAGGCATCTATCTTACTTTTTTTATTTTACATTTTCAATGTAGCGTTGAGGGTCTTAGCAGCGTCTATGACCAGATGTCACTGGAGAGACAGCAGGAGCTCACACTTGTTCTGGTGGATCATCTGAAACACACTAGTGGATCGGGTAAGTCCAGTTGATTCAACTTTTTCCCGGCCTCCATTTTTGCTTGTTTGAATGTCTTCTTTTGGCATAACTGTGCTCTGCTTGTCATGATTGCTGTATTTCTCTCAATGAGTGTCCCCTGCGTGGCATTGTTGCAGGCTCAACCTGTGGGTCAGACACCAGCAGTCTCAGCGCCTGGCTTGATTTGAACTTTGGTAAATTCTCAGTCGACGTTGCATTCCAAGATCTGCTACTGCTCAATGCAAACTTTTGGCATGTAAGGCCTTGATTTGATGCACAATTTGTTCTGTGACTGTTTCCTGGTGTCTATGCTCAATCAGCATCCTTTCAATTGTTTTTCCCCATCAGTTTGAGGCACTGGACCATCTGAGCTCTTCCCAAGTTGCTCAACTTACGGTGAACTCTGGAGCACTGTACAACCCAGACATGATCACCTTGGTATTTGACCATCTAGAAAATGACCATGCGTTCCAAAACGTGAATGATTTCCTGGCAGCTCTCGCACAGACTTCACAGGTATGTTCATTCTTTGATCTTTGGTAAGCATGTCATTGTAATAGAAGAGTATGCAGGGAGCTACACTGCGACCAAAATGGTCGCATATGTGACCTTTTGAACTGCCGTTGCGACCCTAATTTTTAATGGGTCGCAAATGTGCTATCTAATGTTTTAGACAATATGCTATGATTTACTATGAGCAGTTATTAAAACAGAAATGTGGATTTTAAGAATACGTTTTATAACGTGCTCTGAGCCGCATCAAGACATTGGCTTCATTTTGCGTGACACGTCGTGTCTCTCCTTATCCGTGTGCGTTTGCGTGCTCAGCTGTTTCTCAATGAATTAGGTGCGACGCGACGCAAGCGCAGTGTCTTCCATGTTTCTGAACTTGAGCAGAGGTCTTTCTTCACTGAGGCACGGGACCCATTACCGTATGGTTCCGGGTTTATATTTTTAATGGTCTGTCGGGTCCGGTTAGGTCCTAGTTTAATTACTTTGGGTCCCAAGTCTGATTAATGTTGTGTTTATAACCCGAGTCGATCGGAAAACGGCCATGACGCTGCCGCGCTAAAGCTCAAGTGCAGTTTCAGCGTGCCTTCGGTTTCTATGGCGATGGTTCTTGTAACGACCACGCGCTGCATTTTCTTTCTCACATTTTTTTAATAATCTTATTATTAATAAACCATATCTTTTCTGAAACCATATCCATATTAAGTTTGGACAGAGATTGTAGCAAAAAGCAATGCTAATGTAAAGCCAATTGCACTGAACGAGCAAAGCAATGTAAAGTCTGTCACCGGGACAGCAAGTAGACTTTTAAATCTGAAAAAATGAGTGGATTAAGCTTTTTAAATCGGCAAGAGAGAAATAGAAAGATAGGCACTTTTACTGCTTCTGCTCTATCTAATAGAAATTATTACCATTATAACATCAGTCATAACATCAGTCACATTTATAATAGACCTGCACTGTCTATTAATATACTATACATAGTATTGTATTATATTGAGTTTGATAAAAGGGGTCTAATTGCTTCATATATCAGTGCCAAAACAGTAAGTGTTTTCGTGGTGATTGCCAAACAGTGTCAGCTTTGTTAATGGCAAAGAAAGTTTGGGGTGGTTAGATTGATGAAATATAATGTGAAATTAATATTAATTTTCAATAAATCAAAGTATTGTGTTGTGTCACACATTATTAGTTCTTCGTCACATGTATAGTAGACCATAATTTGTCAGTGGGTAATAATTGCCCTTTTCACCGGCTACCACCACCAAGTAAATTTCAGATCTGTGGGAAACACTGCAACGTTTAAGAGAACAAGAAGGCATGTGGTTTAAAAGATGGCAAGTAAAATAAAAAGCATATCTGTATGCAATACAGTTTCATTATTGTTCATTATTATCCAGAGTGCCTTAATATAACTTGAAAAAAATATGTGCGACCAAATCATATTTTGCGCCAGTAACTGAAAAAGTTGGTAGCGCAAGTGCCACCAGTCGAAAAGGTTAGTGTAGTTCCCTGGTATGCATGCAAGTATGCACAAGTATGCATTCGTTTGATCGATACAAATGACTCGGCAGAAAATTCATGAAGGTTAAAGGAATTTTTACCAGGTCTGTTGATGTTCTTTTTTGTTTGGCATTTTCTCAAGGCTTTGGAAATCCATCCGGTGGTGAGGGACGTCATGATGAATCGGACCTTTGCCATCATCAGTCTCCATTTTGCACAGTTCTTGGGAGTAGACTGGGTTTCCTGGTTCACAGTGAAATTGATTCCTCTACTGCCAAGCATAACTGCAGAGATGCTCCAGAGAGCAACATCAGACGACAACTGCATCGCATTCCACGCAATGTACGTAGTACGTTAACATTGCTGGCAATGCACTCTAATGTACTTATTGTGCCATTGTCAGTAAAAACATGATGCCTGGTCGCAATCTGTTTTAGTCAGTCATTTAAAGCAGGAAAAATAGGCATCTATCTTACCTTTTTATTTTACATTTCCAATGTAGCGTTGAGGGTCTTAGCAGCGTCTATGACCAGATGTCACTGGAGAGACAGCAGGAGCTTACACTTGTTCTGGTGGATCATCTGAAACACACCGGTGGATCAGGTAAGTCTAGTTGATTCAACTTTTTCCTGGCCTGTTTTTTTTTTAAATTAAAGGCATTACTGTGCTTTGCTTGTCATTATTGCTGTTTCTCTCTCAATGAGTCTCCCCTGCATGGCATTGTTGTAGGATCAACCTGCGGGTCAGACAGCAGCAGTCTCAGCGCCTGGCTTGATATGAACTTTGGTAAATACTCAGTCTACGTGGCATTCCAAGATCTGCTATTGCTCAATGCGAACTATTCCAATGTAAGGCCTTGATTTGCTCTACAATTATTTTTGTGACTGTATCCTCATGTCCATGCTCAGTCTGCAACCTTTTGTTTGTTTCTCCCTTTTAGTTTGAGGCACTGGCCTCTCTGAGCGCTTCCCAAGTTGCTAAGGTGACGGTGGACTCCGGAGCACTGAACAACCCAGACCTGATCACCTTGGTATTTGACCATCTAGAAAATGACCATGCGTTCCAAAACGTGAATGATTTCCTGGCAGCTCTCGCACAGACTTCACAGGTATGTTCATTCTTTGATCTTTGGTAAGCATGTCATTGTAATAGAAGAGCATGCAAACATGTACAAGTCTACATCCGTTTTTTTCGATACAAATGGTGCGGCCGAAAATTCAGGAGGGCTGAAGGAATTTGTACCGGGTCTGTTGATGTTGTTTTGTGTTTGGTCATTTCCTCAAGGCTTTGAAAATCCATCCAGTGGTGAGGGACATGATGATGAATCAGACCTTTGCCATCATCAGTCTCCATTTTACTGAGTTCTTGAGAGAAGACTGGGTTTCCTGGTTCACCGTGCAATTGATTCCCCTCTTGCCCAGCATAACTGCAGAGATGCTCCAAACAGCAACATCCTACTGCGACTGCATCGCATTCCACGCAATGTACGTAGTATGCTCACATTGTTGGCCATGTACTTTAATGCACTAACTGTCCCGTTAGGTGCCCTGTCTCAAGATGTTTTAGTCAGTCACTAAAGCAGGCAAAATTGGCATCTATCTTACCTTTTAATTTTACATTTCCAATGTAGCGTTGAGGGTCTTAGCAGCGTCATTGACAGGATGACACTGGAGAGACAGCAGGAACTCACAATTGTTCTGGTGGATCATCTGAAACACACCGCAGGATCGGGTAAATCTAGTTGATTGAACTTTTGGTAACACTTTATATTTTAAGGATCAGAAATTAGTTAGTAATTAATGACTTATAAGTGTATGTGTAACTGACTAGTTAGTGACCTGTAAGCAGTTACAAGCTATTTATAAGCCATTTATTGGTTGTTGTCTTGTTTTTGTCTTATTTTTGTTTTTGAACTTATTAACTAAAAACAAAAGATACTAATAGCTTGTATTGTGTAAAATACACACTTTATAGGTTCTTAGTACACTGTTTGAGTTTGTAGCTTATAAGTGTGAAATAAATATAGAATGGGCATTTCAAAACAAACATTTAAATGAGCAGAAAAAGTACATTCTTGTTACACAGAAGCAGTTTTTTAGAAGTCGTACTACACTAACAAACTATTTATAACTCAACTATTCCCTGAGTATATTAATAGGTAACAAGCATATTTCTCACTAATATATGCATATTAAGGCAGTATTACTTAAGAGTATGTTCCCTATTCTAAAGTAAACATTTATTGTTTTCCAATAACAGAAGAGACTTTAAATATTGCAGTAAAGAACTTGTTCTTTATTGTTTCAAGTTTCAACAAAAGAACCAACTGCAGGTGAGAGACATCCCAAAATATTACAATCAATTGCCAAACAATTGACATATTAAGTTATCACTATAACAATCTTACATTTTAAAGGTCTCCTTTAGGTCCTTTTATATAAGCATTGAAAAACAATTAACATTAAGTTATCACTATAACAATCTTACATATTAAAGGACTCCTTCAGCTCTTTTAATATATATATATATATAAGCACCGCTCAAAAAGTCAGTAACCATCTCTTTATCAACATTTACAATATAAAAACAAGAACAAGTTTAAACATCCAGTAATATAATTTCTACAACAATAACATTTTTGGGATAATTCCCAAAAATGAAAATTCAGTCCTTATTCAGGGATGTGATTTTTCCGGATTAATCCGGAATTCCGGATTTTCCGACCTGAAAATGTGACCTACGTGAATCATGCAGATATGTTAAAAAGGGGGGGGGGGCATCTCACAGCCGTCACCATATCAACCCCGGCCGAAACCACAACCGCCGTCCCCGCGCAACAGAGCCACACCGGGCGGCACGTCAGATGACAAAGAGATGCATTTTCCTTCCTTTCCAAGTATCAACAAGGACGTGTTTCCGACCGTTCGCAAATGGCGGATGGCTAAGTATGATTGTATTGCTCAGATCAATCAAGCTCCCTGCAGTGTACCTCAGTCGCCCTCGCGCTACAGTGGTATCGTGAAAAGAACATCTCCAGATCGGATGATCTGTATGTATTATTGCTTGTGTCTATCGAAAAAAGAATCACGATCTCGATTCATACCCTGTATTCAGATGCTGCATTCACGTGTTTACATTAAAACAATCCAGATGTTACGTTGTCAATTCATTCACCAATCAGACCCGATCGTTTCTCTCCTCTCTTCTCCTCATTTGCGACGCTTGGCTGTCACTCGCGTGACACGAAACAAAGCGGCAAACATATACACGTCGGTTTACTTGGTGGATTTGGAGCGGCAATTTTCACAGAAATGAGAGGAAAAACGAGCGCCATTGCAGAAAATCATGGTGGTGACTGAGAGAGGGACGATGCAACAATATTGGTTCCGAAAAAAGGCAAGGAAATAAGTTACCTCTGAACATTTCTCAATCGGAAGGCTGCAGAGGTCTCATATGCAGGTTGCATACGTCATCGAGCCTGGTTTAACCTAACTGACCATTACATTCGGAAGTCATTAACATATTACAACAATTTACGATTAACTAAGAATAATAATAAACTTTATAATTGTTAATATTGTGAATCTTGATGAGTGTTGATGACGTATGCAGCTTAGAAATGCGACCTCCGGAAGGCTGCAGACTTAGGATTGAGAAACGTCCTCTGTATCATCGTTTGTTTCAAAGGTTTCGTGTTTTTAAAGTTTTAAGGTTGACCAGTTTGATTAAAATAAATAGCACTTGTACTTTTTTGTACAATTACTTTTATTTATTATTGTCAATCTTCTATTGTTTATGTTTAACAGCTAACAAAGTTACTCATCTACAGGGGTCTAAAATTAGGAAAAGAGACCTTTAAGACACTTTATTATAACTAAAGGTCCTGTGTAGCACATTTTTACAGATATTTGTATTAAAAAATACTCTGGTAAAAGTAGAAGTACTGATTTAACTTCTTTACTCAAGTAAAAGTACAGGCTTGGAAATTTACTTAAAGGGATAGTTCACCCAAAAATGACAATTCTGTCATCATTTACTCACCCTCATGTTGTTACAAACCTGTATAAATGTATTTGTTCTGATGAACACAAAGGAAGATATTTTGAGAAACGTTTGTAACCAAACCGTTCGTGGACCCCACCCCATTCACTTCCATAGTAGGAATAAAAGAATATTGTGGAAGTAAATGGGGGCCATGAACAGTTTGGTTACAAACATTTCTTTAAATATTTTCCTGAGTGTTCATCTGAACAGCAAAATTTATACAGGTTTGTAACAACATTAGAGTGAGTAAATAATGACATAATTTTCATATTTGGGTGAACTATCATTTTAAAGTATAAAAGTAAAAGTAGCCATGCGAATGATAACCATTTTTTATGCAAAGCTAACGTTACCTGGATCACACAAATGCTAGGGTGCACGCTGAGAAACCTAAGTGGATATGAAAAAAATCTTTGTAAGATTTATTCGTTCTTTATAAGCCATTGCCTACATTTTATGGATGTCTGCAAAATAGGCCTTCTTTTGACATGAACATTTGCATGTTGCACATTTAGCTGTTAAAGTTGGGTAAAAATGTAAAACAAAAATAAGTTAAAACATATTTTTTTGTCAAGGTTGTTGTTATAGAGAGAGGTGGTGATGGAGCAGTGGACAAGACACTTGCTTTTGATTCCCACTGTTACACATCCACCAAATAAGTTGTTATGTGTCATACTGTACAAAAAAGTTGCATGTTGCACATCTAGCTGTAAAATAAATTAAAATGTGTTTCTTTGTTCAAATAAGTTGTTATGGGTCCTACTTTACTATCCATATAGATCCGCCACCAGTTTGATTGGCGCGCGTGTGTGGGGGGGGGTCTTAATATATTTTCCTGCTTTTTTTGTCCTTACCCAATCACATGCCTGATTATTTTCTCACTCTCATGTTGTTACAAACCTGTATAAATTTCTTTGTTCTGATGAACATGAAAGTACTTTTTCTGTTCATTTAAATGTTTGTTTTGAAATGCCCATTCTATATTTATTTCACACTTATAAGCTACAAACTCAAACAGTGTACTAAGAACCTATAAAGTGTGTATTTTACACAATACAAGCTATTAGTATCTTTTGTTTTTAGTTAATAAGTTCATTGTTAGGACAAAATCAAGTGTTAAGGGGCTATAAGACAAAAACAAGACAACAACCAATAAATGGCTTATAAATAGCTTGTAACTGCTTACAGGTCACTAACTAGTCAGTTACACATACACTTATTAGTCATTAATTACTAACTAATTTCTGATCCTTAAAATAAAGTGTTACCGAACTTTTTCCCGGCCTCGATTTATGTTTGTTCGAATTGCTTCTTGTGCCTTAAAGGCATTACTGTGCTTTGCCTGTCATGATCGCTGTTTTACTCTCAATGACTATCTGCTGCATGGCATTGTTGCAGGCTCAACCTGTGGGTCAGATACCAGCAGTCTCAGTGCCTGGCTTGATGCGAACTTTGGTAAATTCTCAGTCTACGTTGAATTCCAAGATCTGCTACTGCTCAATGCAAACTTTTCCAATGTAAGGCCTTGATGTGCTGCACAATTTGTTCTGTGACTGTATCCTGGTGTCCATTCTTAGTCTGCAACCTTTCGTTTGTTTTTCCCCCATCAGTTTGATTCACTGGACTCTCTGAGTGCTTCCCAAGTTGCTCATCTTACGTTGAACTCTGAAGCACTGAACAACCCAGACATGATCACCATGGTATTTGACCATCTAGAAAATGGTGATGCGTTCCAAAACGTGAATGATTTCCTGGCAGGTCTCACCCAGAATCCGCAGGTATGTTCAGTCTTTGATCTTGGGAAAGCATGTTATTGTTGAAGAGCATGCATCCAAGTATGCACAAGTCTGCATCCTTTTGATTGATACAAGTGACGTAGCAGAAAATTCAGGAAGGTTAGAGGAATTTGTATCAGGTCTGTTGATGTTCTTTTGTGTTTGGTCATTTCCTCAAGGCTTTGGAAATCCATCCGGTGGTGAGGGACTTCATGATGAATCGGACCTTTGCCATCATCAGTCTCCATTTTACAGAGTTCTTAAGAGTAGACTGGGTTTCCTGGTTCATGGTGAAACTGATTCCAGTCCTGCCCAGCATAACTGCAGAGATGCTCCAGACAGCAACATCCTACAGCGACTGCATCGCATTCCACACAATGTATGTAGTATGCTAATATTGCTGGCCATGTACATTAATGCACGTATTGTGCCATTGTCAATAAAAACATGATGTCTGGTCTCAAGCTGTTGTAGTCAGCCATTTAAAGCAGGCAAAATAGGCATCTATATTAACTTTTAATTTTACATTTCCAATGTAGCGTTGAGGGTCTTAGCAACGTCTTTGACCAGATGTCACTGGAGAGACAGCAGGAGCTCACACTTGTTCTGGTGGATCATCTGAAACACCCCAGCAGATCAGGTAAGTCTTGTTGATTCAACCCTTTCCCGGCCTCCATTATTGCTTGTTTAAATTGCTTCTTTTGTGTTAAAAGGCATTATTGTGCTTTGCTTGTCATGATTGCTGTTTCTTTCTCAATGAGTCTCCCCTGCCTGGCATTGTTGTAGACTCAACCTGCGGGTCAGACACCAGCAGTCTCAGTGCCTGGCTTGATGTAAACTTTGGTAAATTCTCAGTCTACATTGCATTCCAAGATCTGCTACTGCTCAATGCAAATTTTTTCAATGTAAGACCTTAATTAGCTTCACAATTTGTTCTATGACTGTATCCTGGTGTCCATGCTCAGTCTGCAACCTTTTGTTTGTTTCTCCCTTTTAGTTTGAGGCACTGGACTCTTTGAACGCTTCACAAGTTGCTAAGCTGACGGTGAACTCTGGAGCACTGAACAACCCACACATGATCACCATGGTTTTTGACCATCTAGAAAATGGTGATGCATTCCAGAACGTGAATGATTTCCTGGCAGGTCTCACCCAGAATTCGCAAGTATGTTTAATCTTTGATCTTGGGAAAGAATGTTATTGTAATAGAAGAGCATGCAAGCATACAAGTCTGCATCCGTTTGATCGATCCAAATGGCGTGGCAGAAAATTCATGAGGGCTGAAGAAATTTGTCTGTTGATGTTCTTTTGTGTTTGGTTATTTCCTCAAGTCTTTGGAAATCCATCCGGTGGTGAGGGACATCATGATGAATCGGACCTTTGCCATCATTAGTCTCCGTTTGACCGAGTTCTTAAGAGGAGACTGGGTTTCTTGGTTCACAGTGAAACTGATTCCTCTCCTGCCCAGCATAACTGCAGAGATGCTCCAGACAGCAACATCATACGGCGACTGCATTGCATTCCACGCAATGTACGTAGTATGTTAGCATTGCTGGTCATGTACTTTAATGCACTTATTATGCCATTGAAAAAATCATGGTGCCCTGTCTCAAGATGTTTTAGTCACTCGCTTAAAGCAGGCAAAATAGGCATATGTGACCAGTCACGGAAAGTAGTGACACAAGTCGGATCGGGGCATTTTGATTTATTCACAGATTCTTAAAGTGGAGTTTTTAAGCTGTCCAACGATGTGGATTTGGAGAAGTTGTGGCCATTTGAATGTAACACATTCAAGAAAGAGAATGCTGAGAAATTAGGGAAAGAAAAAAGTTAACACTTTTCCCTTTTCCCTGCCTGGAGAGACAATAGGGCTCATTTACATCTCATTTAGCTAAGCCATACCCCCTGTAAAGCCGTTTTGAGATACAGATGTTCTAGCATCAAATGTAGTATTTTATGTAGTATTTTATGACAGAAGTACGAATGACAACATGAAAAAATAAACAGGACTTTTACCTTTGTGGGGATCACAAGTCGAATCCAGTCTGTTTCAGATGTGTGAATCATCCAATGATTTTTGTCCACAAATGCGTATAATCCGTGAAATATAGATATATAGTCTATTGTTTACATCAGATTTCGCATGAACGTCTGGTAATACAATATAATATACAATCTGAGGACTATTTATATCGTAACATGTAAGGGTATATGAGATTACACTCCGGTTATTTACGTTCCGTTAAACACATGAACCTGCATTCAAAGTTTGTATTTAAAATAGGGAGGTAGTATAATAGATAATCCAAAAACAGCACCGTTGAAAACGTGAAGTCCTTAAGAGATGTTACCAATCGCTCACTCGTTCCTCCATCAGCCAATGACTTCATGGAAAATATTGATAGACAAAACATGTAGCCAATTATATTACAAATTCAAAGATCTCTGTGTACTCATGTTAGACTCATGCTGTGCTGAAAGAACTGACAGAGAGATGACGTCAAAGTACCGTGAGAGCGAGTCGAAATTAAACTACTCCGTAAGATTTTTTGAAGAGCTCTTGCGGTACTTTGACATCATCCGACTGCATGCCGCATAAAGTCAGTGACGCGGCTGAAGTACAATGCGGCTGACTGTTATTTGTTCCGCCCCAGCTTCTTTTATTTTTCTTTTGTTTTGTGCGGCCGAGCTTCGTTTACAGTCTGGGGAGACGCACGCTATAAGTTTGAAAAAAAAAACTTAGCAAACATGTCTGAGGAACAGGGCAGCCGCGTCACTACAGTCACGTGACTTCATGCTCAAGCCGGAAGAGAAGACAATGCTGAATAAAGTCGTAATTCTTACTATTTTTGGACCAAACTGTATTTTCGATGCTTCAACACATTCTTACTGACCCACTGATGTCACATGGTCTACTTTGATTATGTTTTTATTACCTTTCTGGACATGGAAACCGTACATAGACTTTCAATGAAGGGGACAGAAAGCTCTCGGACTAAATCTAACGTTAAAACATCTTAAACTTTGTTCCGAAGATGAATGGAGGTCTTCCGATTTTAGAACGACATAAGGGTGAGTCATTAGATTACATTATTTTCAGTTTTGGGCGAACTATCCTTATTAAGTAGTCACGCTGTTCCCTTTGGGGGTGGAGGCGAAAACACAAGCTTATACAGTATGTAAATATAAACACAGACAATGATGCCCCCCACTGCACGCTAGAATCTCCGGAAAAACAAGCCGATTTCAACCGCAAAATGTACGCTTTTAAATAAACAAAAACTGCCATCTCAAACATGGAGAGGCTTCTTCGTGATCTCAACTAACAGATTCTGCAATAAAACAAAAATCAAAAATTTTGAAAAAAAAAACTTTGTTTCTCATTTTCTCTAAACTTGTGCTGCCGACTTGTGTCACTGGTTTCCTTGACGGGTCACATATATCTTACCTTTAAATTGTACATTTCCAATGTAGTGTTGAGGGTCTTAGCAGCGTCATTCACCAGATGTCACTGGAGAGACAGCAGGAGCTCACAGTTGTTTTGGTGGATCATCTGAAACACACCAGTGAATCGGGTAAGTCTAGTTGATTTAACTTTTACCGGCCTTATTTATGTTTGTTTGAATTGCTTCTCGGCCTTAAAGGCATTACTGTGCTTTGCCTGTCATGATTGTTGTTTCTCTCTCAATGAGTCTCCCCTGTGTGGCATTGTTGTAGGCTCAACCTGTGGGTCAGATACCAGCAGTCTCAGAGCCTGGCTTGATGCCAACTTTGGTCAATTCTCAGTCTACGTGGCATTCCAAGATCTGCTTATGCTCAATGCGAACTTTTCCAAGGTAAGTCCTTGACATGCTGCACAATTTATTCTGTGACTGTTTCCTGGTGTCCATGCTCAGTCTGCATCCTTTTGTTTGTTTTTCCCCCATCAGTTTGAGGCACTGGACCTTCTGAGCGCTTCCCAAGTTGCTCAACTTACGGTGAACTCTGGAGCCCTGCACAACCCAGACATGATCACCATGGTATTTGACTATCTAAAAAATGGCGATGCATTCCAGAACGTGAATGATTTCCTGGCAGGTCTCGCCCAGAATTCGCAGGTATTCTCAATCTTTGATCTTGGGTAAGCATGTCATTGTAATAGAAGAGCATGCATGGAAGCATGCACAAGTCTGCGTTTGTTTGATCGATACAAGTGACGTGGCAGAAAATTCAGGGGGGCTAAAGGAATTTGTACCAGGTCTGTTGATGTTCTTTTGTCTTTGGTCATTTCCTCAAGGATTTGGAAATCCATCCGTTGGTGAGGGACATCATGATGAATCGGACCTTTGCCATCATCAGTCTCCATTTTACAGAGTTCTTGAGAGAAGACTGGGTTTCCTGGTTCACAGTGAAATTGATTCCTCTCCTGCCCAGCATAAATGCAGAGATGCTCCAGACAGCAACATCAGACGGCGACTGCATTGCATTCCAGGCAATGTACGTAGTATGCTAACATTGCTGGCCATGTCCTTTATTGCACTTATTGTGCAAATGTCAATAAAATCATTGTGCCCTGTCTCAAGATGTTTTAATCAGTCAAAATGACATCTATCTTACCTTTTCATTTTACATTTCCAATGTAGTGTTGAGGGTCTTAGCAGCGTCTTTGACCAGATGTCACCGGAGAGACAGCAGGAGCTCACACTTGTTCTTCTGGATTATCTGAAACACATCGGCGGATCGGGTTAGTCTAGTTAATTCAACTTTTTCCCGGCTTCCATTTTTGCTTTTTTTGATTTGCTTCTTTTGCGTTAAAAGGCATTACTGTGCTTTGCTTGTCATGATTGCTGTTTCTCTCTTAATGAGTCTCCCCTGCGTGGCATTGTTGCAGGCTCAACCTGTGGGTCAGACACCAGCAGTCTAAGCGCCTGGCTGTATGTGAACTTTGGTAAATTCTCAGTCTACGTGGGATTCCAAGATCTGATACTGCTCAATCCAAACTTTTCCAATGTAAGGCTTTGATTTGCTGCACAATTATTTCTGACTGTATCCTCATGTCCTTGCTCAGACTGCAACCTTTCGTTTGTTTTTCCCCATTAGTTTGGGGCACTGGACTTTTTAAGTGCTTCCCAAGTTGCTAAACTGACGGTGGACTTTGGAGCACTAAACAACCTAGACATGATCACCATGGTGTTTGACCATCTAGAAAATGGCAATGCTTTCCAGAACATGAATGATTTCCTGGAAGGTCTCACCCAGAATTCGCAGGTATGTTCTATCTTTGATCTTGGGAAAGCCTGTCATTGTAATAGAAGTCTATGCAAACGTACAAGTCTGCCTCCGTTTGATCGATCCAAATGGTGTTGCAGAAAATTAAGGAGGGCTGAATGAATTTGTACCAGGTCTGTTGAAGTTCTTTTGTGTTTGGTCCTTTCCTTAAGGCTTTGGAAATCCATCCAGTGGTGAGGGACATTATGATGAATCGGACCTTTGCCATCATCAGTCTCCATTTTACTGAGTTCTTAAGAGGAGACTGGGTTTCCTGGTTCACGGTGAAACTGATTCCTCTCCTGCCCAGTATAACTGCAGAGATGCTCCAAACAGCAACATCCTACGGCGACTGCATCACATTCCATGCAATGTACGTAGTATGCTCGCATTGTTGGCCATGTAATTTAATGCACTTGTTGTGTCAATAAAATCATGGTGCCCCGTCTCAAGATGTTTTAATCAGTCACTTATAGCAGGCAAAATGACATCTATCTTACCTTTTCATTTTACATTTCCAATCTAGCGTTGAGGGTCTTAGCAGCGTCTTTGATCAGATGTCACTGGAGAGACAGCAGGAGCTCACACTTGTTCTAGTGGGCTATCTAAAACAGAGCTACAGATCGGGTGAGTCTACAGATGGTACTCAACCAGAATGTGTTGCGTCATGTGCATTTCTCCTCTTAACCGCTACGTGGCTTTATAACTTTAGATTTTTCAAGTCATGGAGTGATTGTTTCATGCGCCTTTTGTTCGCGAGTATCAGTCAGCTTCAACAGTGCAAATTTCAATAAAAACACTATAAACAAAATGTTTAGGAAGCGAAATTTGCACACACTAAAATTTAGTAATGAAAATCCTATGCAAGCACAAGGACTGGACAGTGAGCAAAATGGTTGCAAATGCCATAATTTTTTTGAGAAAATCATTTTATGCAATTTAAATATTATTATGTGAGTCCATAATGTTCAGGTTATTTTGGCTGGCACATGTACTCTAGGCTAAATTTGCATTTAGTATCTTTCAGGGCCATAGTCTAACAAAATATTTTGGAAAACACTATATTCTGATTTAGTTGATTGGTGATTTGTTTGCTTTTGCAGCGGACCATGGGTCTCATTTCTTAAATGCTGCGTAAAAAATGTCTTAAACGTCACCTAAATTTGGGACTTTGCCGTAGATTTTTGCGTACACATACTTCACAATCAAATCTGTGC
Source organism: Paramisgurnus dabryanus (assembly GCF_030506205.2). Classification (NCBI taxonomy): domain Eukaryota; kingdom Metazoa; phylum Chordata; class Actinopteri; order Cypriniformes; family Cobitidae; genus Paramisgurnus; species Paramisgurnus dabryanus. The sequence continues at coordinate 28,190,055 of NC_133359.1, read as the reverse complement.
GAACACACACTTTATAAATAAGGCCCTACGTCTACCAATTAAAACAGTTCCTTAAAGACGTCGCTGTTATCTCATAATATGCTTTATTTCTTTTAAGATTAACTTTTTTCAAGGTATTGTTAGATGCTGGTGTTTTTTCTGGCTTAGCTATGCAAATATTTGATTTAAGTGAAAGTGACTTTTTTGTCAATGTAAAGTAACCCATATTTGGAATGTGACCTCTGCATTTAACCCATCCAGTGAGTAGTGTAAAGCAGTGGTTCTTAACGTTATTCCTGCCCACTGCCCTGCACATATTGTATGTCTCCCTTATTTAACACACCTGATTCAAATCATCAGCTCATTAGCAGAGATCTCCATGAATTGAACTGAGTCTGTCAGATAAAAGAGATATACAAAATGTGCATAGCAGTGGGCCTCCAGGAATAATGTTAAGAACCACTGGTGTACAGGAAGCAATGGGGGCATTGAGACTCGAAAACTCTCAGATTACAAGTCCGACTCTCTAACCACTAGGCAATGACTGCCCAATATAAAACAATATCATAGCTATTAAACTTTCTTATAATGATTTAAAATTTAAATTCAGGGTAGCTGATTTAAAAAAAAGCTAACTTTTGCCGACTAGCACTACTATCACGATCCACCCCCACTCAAATGGCCATCCATGAACATACACAGACCAGAAGCCCAATCATGTCTCATTCACCAGTGAGAAAACTTTGCCTTAGATACAGCACGTTTTCAGTTGTGTATATGTAGTAGCTTGCTACTAATTGTTACCATTATTCAACAGGAGAGTTTGTTTGCCTCTGTTTACAGAGCAGACATGAACGTGCTGATGATATTTGATGTCTGTGTAAACAGGGTGCGCAGTGGAAACATGTTCATAGAAGAGGGGCAAAAATTGCATCAAAAAGTGGCAAAGTTAAATTTAGACTGACCATCAGAAAAACAATAACTCACAGTAATTTACTTGAGTGTTATTTAAAGAAACAGATGCAATCTCAATGCCGTGGGGTTTCTGTTCTTCCCAGACCTGCACACTGAGGTATCTAGGTCATAGAATTTTTTTTCATCTAGAATTACATAGCAATCATCATAGTTTTTCTTTCATTTAGAGCTGCAAAGAATTGGCTGGGCATAAGCTTACATGGTAGTCGGTCGAGCTGGTGTATGCTTGCACACAATAGGCATTTTACAAGCATACTAGGCCGATCTTCTTAGTGAGTTTGTTTAGGGCGACCCTAGCTGCTGTCAGAGTTGAGACGGGCAGCAGATTTTTTCTCTGGGCTACCAAAGAGGCCCAGGCTATTGGCTGCCCTATGGCAGCTATGGAAGCCATGCAGAAGCACTTATGGCTTTATCTTTGTGGTATTAAAGATATGGATAAAATAATTGTTTTAGATTGACAGCCCCAACCATCTCCTCCCTCATATAAGTAGCAACAAAACAGAGTGTGGGAGCTTGGGCATCAAAACAACAACAACAAGCCACACCAAACGCAGATATGCCAGATCTAAGGACTTTCATTATCACTCGCAAGGCCACAGTCAAGAGGCCCTGAATATCACACAGGGTTTCGGATGGCACCCCTGTTCAGGAACAGAAAACATTTGTTCTCCGGAATTGTTTTCAGGGAATCGATACACTAATCATGTCTTCTATGATGCTTCAGGAGGCCCCAGTTCATCAGTCTCCACCCGAAAAATGTTATAGAACTAGTAAATCTGTTTCAGAATACTTTAGTAAAATTAGTTTGACCATCTCCTGCTGTGCAGCTGCTTTAGGGAATCAAACTTACACACCTTACAACCAACGTCAAGCTCTCGAGGTTGATTCTCTTGTTGCAGTTTTTCCATGAGTGTACAAATTTGCCAAACTTGATGCAATGGATGTATTTGTAATTATATGTAATTATGTACTATGGAGTGAAAACTATGGGTTTGGTCCCTGAAGGGCATCAACGTCCTAAACATGGTCTGTCTCCACTCCCACAGAGTTTTTTGATGTAGTGATAAAACAAATCGATTCAGTTAAGACCGTTTTTCATAAGGTCTTTCACCCTCCACTTTAAAGGTTTACATTGCAGATTTTTCAGCCTTTCACATACCTCTATCTAAGGGTTTCTTAGGGAAGCACCCTCTGGTTTTGCATTCCCTGCATTGCGCTTTGAGGATGAATAAGATAAGAAGGAGGCCGCACTATGCATAAATACTTTTTATTTGCACAAACGCGTTTCTGCGTGTGCCTTCTTCAGTGTGCAACCAATTAGCAATGTGATCAATCTTATATAGCCACACCCATTTGAGGATGAAGCATTCATCTATGTTTGGGGTTCCTGCCTGAGACTTTGCAGTAGTTTTAGAAACTTGTTGGAAACTTTACAATCAGCATCAGACAAAAATATATCCCTCAAGCTGATGTTTTGACTAACAAATTACCTCTCTGAGACAGGTATGCAATTTACAGGCACTTTCCGTCTACCCATTTTGTTGGAGTTTACTCCAGGGAATATTAAAACTATTTTTTACACAAGACCGGGTTATGTTCCTAAGGTTCCTACCTGTCCAGCAAGGACCTTAGTATTACAGTTCTACTTAATTCTATTCTCCTCCTCACAAGTTGTCAGACGATGAAAGACTGGGCCATGTCTAGTTAGAGCTTTGCAGGAATTTATTAATAGATCTTCTTGGAAAAAAATTAGATCAGTTATTAATTTGTTTTGGCTCTTCAAATAGAGGACAACAAGCCTCTAAACAAACAATTAGCAAATGGATGATAGAAGCTATTTGGTAACACTTTACAATAAGGGTGCACTAATAATCATGAATTCATGCTTAACTAATGCACAAATAATACTGAATTAATGTATTACTAATGATTATCTAAGCTATTCATTAGCTATTCATTAATGATTGCCTCATTAGCAACTAATGAAGAGTCTGTCTGATTAATATATTAGTTCATTTATGAATTGTTATTAATTAAATATGTAATTGTGGATTAATTCCATCATCACTTCTTTTATGAACTAAGAGTGTTAATTAATTTGTTAGTTACCACAATGAATTTCCAGATAATACAGGTAAACTAATATGCATTAATATATTATTAATTACAGCATTAGTAGTGTGTTAATTAATACAATTACTAAATAATGAGTTAATAATGATGTGCCTCAACATGTAAAGTCACAACATAATGATATATTTGCAAACCATTAGCTAATGATTTATTAATAATGAAAGACCATCACTAGAGTTTATAAAAGCTATTTATTAAACACTGGTTTCCAAAAACATTGCCAAAAGCACATTTCCATAACACACTACATTTAAACACAACATTAAAACATTTTAAAATATAATATAAAATGAAATATAAAAATAATACAAAAAGACTGATCAAAATTAGACAACACATGCAGATACCTCACAGTTACCCGTATTAATCTGGCACCCGTGCTAATACATAACACAAATTTACATTTTTAAGTCCAACCGTTTCAGTCTGTTAGTGGTACAAGTGAATCAAACTCTGATAGACAAAAAAACATGCACAGACAAATCCAAATTAAACCCTGCAGCTCGTGACGACACATCGATGTCCCAAGAAACGCTCGGTTTGTGTGAAAAACCAAACAGTGTTTATTTTTTACCTCTATCCATTTTTTACACTATCCAGAGCAACACGTGCATTTACTTCATCGTTTTATTAATCTAATGTTTAATGGCGGGTTGCGAAACAACTTCATACATGCATACCGCCCCCCAGTGTATTGGGTGCACGGCATGAGGGCGCTTATAAACTATACGGGGCTCCCGATACAGTAGGTGGCAGTATGCACCTATAAAGTTGTTTCACAACCCGCCATTAAACATTAGATGAATAAGACGGTGATGTGAAAAATAAATAAAACTGAGATGTGAAGGCACGTGGTGCTCTAGGGATATTGTTGTATTAGAGGTAAAAACAATTTATATAAATACTGTTCGGTTTTTCACACAAACCGATCGTTTCTTAGGACATTGATGTGTCGCCACGAGCCGCAGGGTTTAATTTGGATTTGTCTGCATGTTTTTTGTCTATCAGAGTTTGATTCACTTGCACGACTCACAGACTGAAACGGTTGGACTTAAAAATTTACATTTGTGTTATGTATTAACACGGGTGCCTGATTAATACGGATAACTGTGAGGTATCTGAACGTGTTGTCTAATTTTGATCAATGTTCTTTTTGTATTATTTTTATATTATTTCATTTTATATTATTTTTTTTAAATGTTTTAATGTTGTGTTTTAAATGTAGTGTGTTATGGAAATGTGCTTTTGGCAACGTTTTAGGAAACCAGTGATTAATAAATAGCTTTTATAAACTCTAGTGATGGTCTTTCATTATTAATTAATCATTAGCTAATGGTTTGCAAATATATCATTATGTTGTGACTTTACTTGTTGAGGCACATCATTATTAACTCATTATTTAGTAATAGTATTAATTAACACACTACTAATGCTGTAATTAATAATATATTAATGCATATTAGTTTACCTGTATTATCTGGAAGTTCATTGTGGTAATTAACAAATTAATTAACATTCTTAGTTCATAAAAGAAGTGATGATGGAATTAATCCTCAATTACATATTTAATTAATAACAATTCATATATGAACTAATATATTAATCAGACAGACTCTTCATTAGTTGCTAATGAGGCAATCATTAATGAATAGCTAATGAATAGCTTAGATAATCATTAGTAATACATTAATTCAGTATTATTTGTGCATTAGTTAAGCATGAATTCATGATTATTAGTGCACCCTTATTGTAAAGTGTTACCAGCTATTTCATTAGCTTATGAGGTGCTTTACTTCTGCTAATTAGGGCACATTTAACCAGGAGTATGGCTTCATCTCAGGCCCTCTTGCCAGGGTATCTTTGTAATGAGGTTCATGAGTTACCTGATTCCCATGTTCTTATGTGTTGAATTGGTGTATGCTTATGGAACATTATATCATAGCGGGCATAGTCTTCCCAAAAGTGTCATTTCATGATGCATCGCAGAGTTCCCTTTTTAAATATGTAATTATGGTTCCCTAAAAAAGGAAACAAGATGTTAAGTCTTTTTGACATAACTCAAAAAGTGCCTATAGTGCTTGTTTCATGGTTTTAAGCTGGCATGCTCTGTTTTCACTTTCCTTTTATACTGTTCGGTTCCGTTATCAATCCTTACTTCATCCCTCCCCATCTTTAAAAGGACATGAAATAGTAGTACAAAGATTTCACATGAATGTACGCTGCGGGTGTGTTCCCAATGTGTAATTTCTCAATGCAACGTCTCATTCCCTTTCTCAGGTAACCATGGTTACATAGATAACTGACACATGCTTTTCCAAACTCATTTGGAAATTACAGCTTGGAGCTATATTTTATCTTGTTTTGTGCTTATAAAATATGTTTTCATTCACAAGGTGCTTTTTAATTCTGTTTTATTTTATGTGGTTTAACACCATTTACAGCACTCTGGGTAATCCTGTCGGTTTAAACCATTCTTTGTAAATAAACATGCCTTTCCTTTGCTGTCCTCCTCTTTCTCTCTTAACGAGTCTCTCCTGTGTGGCATTGTTGCAGGCTCAACCTGTGGGTCAGACACCAGCAGTATCATCGCTTGGCTTGATGTAAACTTTGGTAAATTCTCCGTCTATGTGAATTTTGAAGATCTGCAGGAGAGAGAAATGAAGGAAACTGTCTGTCAAAAGATGATTTATTGCCAGTTATGTCAATTATGTTCTCCCCACTCAACTCCATTACATATAACCACCCCTCCTTCTTCCACTTCTGGGTGATTCCACCAATAGAGGATATGTTGCTATTCATGTGTGTTTTGTGAAGGAATAACATTAGGACAAAATTTTGTGATTTAAAGTTTAAAAAGTCAAATGAAAGGTAAATGGGTTGTTGTTTATTTTAAATTAGTGTTAAGTGTGTAGTGTTCTATGAACTTTCTGATAAACTTCATGATTTTATTTTCGTAAATTAGTACAAACTCTGTTAAAAAGCATCAAATTCAAGAATTCAATTCAATTGTAATACGTTAAAATGTGTTTTTAAAACAATTATAATTTAGAAAAAAGTTCAATTCATGTTTATTTCTATAGTGCTATTCACAGTTTATCATTAGAGCAAAGCAGCTATTCATAAATACAAAGTACAAGCAAATAAAAAATGGTGTATAAATGGATTATAAATGGTATTGTTACAGAATATACATGTATAATCTTATAAATTATATTACTGGTAAATTGCCAGTACTTATTAATTAGCACACACAATCTAATAACAGTACTGTACTTGTAATTTACTTATAAAAACTGTATGTGTTAAATCAACTAATAAAAAGCAGAATGATTTGTGTCAAATTAAAGATTTAAAAGATTTCATTCAATTAAAAAAACTTTATTAAACAAAGAGGGAAATTGAAACAATCATCACCACATTGAATACATCTAACAGCCACATAATCGTCAGAGAACTTCTGAAGATGGCAAATGTATGATGTATACAGGGGTGAAGAGGAAGGAAGAAAGAACTGTCTGCTAAGGAGCACCAGTACTGCAGATCACAGTATCAGACACAAAGTTCTGTATGCGGACGTACAGGGGTTGGTCAGTAAGGTAATCCACAATCCAGGAGACTAGGGGGTATATACCTGCGTGATTCTCACGAAATATATAAGATTAAGGTCTGAACTTACTATAACCATTATTTTTAGAGGATTTAAAAATATTTCCTATAGAATTATTTCCATTTTTTAGATTATCATTATCAAAAATTATCATTACCGCAACATGATATTACATTAAATATATACATTTACAAACTCGTGTTTCGGTAATGAGAACTAAAAATTTGTATAGGTACTATGAAAAACAAAATTTAAACTTTTATCTGGAGAGAAAAAAATAAGAACTGCATACCTGGTAGCCATCTTGAGTGTCATAGTCAATTATGTCCCTTCCAACTATTTTTTTTTTAAATGTTGGTTCCATGAGGGCTCAAACAATGATTGAAAATTGTTGCGGAGGATGAGAAAATTGGTCTTGGACACATTTATATTCCTTATTATAGTCTCTACATTTACCAATTAACATCAAATACCACATGTTTCTTTACTGTAAATGTTTATAGTATAACATGCACTGACGCTTATTATTTTTTTAGAAATTTTAATTTTTTTAATTATAAATATTTCCATGTCAGAACCCAAATGCAGTCATGGACACGTTGCGGTAAAGAAAATGTTCCCCTTAAATGTGGAAAAAACAACAAAATTGGTTTGTATGATGTCATTTGAAATCATGTGCAAAATAGTACGTGAAGAGATGATTGTAACTGTATGCTTCTTATTTTGATACTCTTACTTTGATTTTACTTTTTTATCAAAATGTTTCATGACACCTCATAATTTCACGAGAATCACCCACCTGCATTTCCTTCAACTTTTCCTCTAATTGGGTGGGCCTTATGGTGATGTTAAGACCCTGAGATTTGTTGTTTATGTAAGTGGATGTAGATGTGTGTTCGTGTGTCTCTCTCTCTCTCTTTCTCTCTCTGTTTGTTGGTGTGTCATGTTTCTATTATAGGTGGGCGTTCCCACACTTACCAGTGGAAAATCGTGATTGGTCCTCTCAAGCTTTCAACCTGAATATAAGGACCACCCAAAACACTTGGATGAAGGCCATTGTGCCTCGCTGATCGGTCACCTTAAACTGCCTGTCTTGTTCCCATAGTGTTGTTATTCGCTCGTCGTCGTCTGATAGTGAGTTTTAAATCAGAGAGATTATGAAAGTTTGGCTACATCTAATGCCCTATTTTAGCAAATTATATGTGAGATCTGGATTCATGATTGATTGTCCTTTTATTAACTTATATGTACTCTTATAAATACTGTTTGTCATATTAAGGGATACTAATTTTAATCAAATTTTTACAATGGCTTGTCTACAAAAAGTCCAAGGTTAAAAGCTAAAGTTAGATAGCTATATTATTTAGCTATAAATATTTTTGGGAAAAAGGCAAAAAAAAAAACACATTAATGTCTCACATTTTGTTACAATCTATCTTTACAAATTTTAAATGTACTATTCACATGTTGGTGTATGGATGAGCTAAAGTTTGTTTAAAAAAATTTGAATGAGTATGATTCACTTAATAAAATTGACGATACTCACGTTTCTTCAAATGTTTATCCAATCAAATTTGATAGAAGGCGCTGTCTCGAAAAAAAGAGGGGTCAGAGAATGCGGGACTCTGGGTGGGGGACTGTAGCTGCAGGCTACGTCTATCTTTTTTTACAGTTTATGGGTACTATGCAATGGAACAGTGCCATAAGTGGACCCCTCTAGTGTGCTCCAATGATTTCCCCAATCTATGATCTACAATTACCTGAAAAAGCACAGGAAAGTTACACCCTGCTTATTCATTTACATTATCACTACCATTCTAAGCATTGCTATTTAAATATTTACATGTATAATAAAAACATCTTTCCCTTACAAAAATGTACCATGTTTTTTTTCATGATAAAAGTGTAGTAACCATGTTTTTTGTGTATTGATTACTATTTGCAAAACCATGGTTTTACTACAGTAACCATGTTTTTTTCTGTAGTAAAGCCATGGTTACTTTTCGTAAGATTTATAATTACCTGTGGCTAGTGCTCTGTGGATTTCATAACATGTTAAAACAAGGGAACACAAAAACTTATCAAATGTGTACCCTGTAATTCACTTGACAAAAGTGTCTTCCAAATGCATAATGTCAATGAAATCACCAAGATGGTTACAGTAGCTATCTGATGCTGGGTGACAAAAGAGTGAAAAGTATCTTCTCGCCTACACTTATTAAGTAGGCATGTGTGTTTAAGTTATGGGCATTTAAAATAAATACTGTTCAGAAAATACAGTAAACTTTACAAGTCTCTCCATAAGCAGCCCTGGCCCCACCTCTAAGACAGAATAGCTGACAGAATCCACTATTCCAGGAATATGAATGATTTAATGCAACCACATTGATCAAGATTTTGCTCTCTGGATAGATTTTTGAGATTCTGCTGCTGTGCAGAAACAGTGACCCTGACTGTCCCTGACAGACAAAGAGAAGAGACTGAAAGTGAACTACAATGGAGTGCTTGTGTTGCGCTGAAGGGGTGGAGAGTGAAAGAAAGCAAAGAGGTTAAAGCTATGGGGAAAGCTATGATTGCAAACTTTAATCCAGCCACACCTAATATCTCTGAACACTTAGTTCCAGCCTCAGGCACTGCATTTCAGAACACTGACATCAGAACAGCCATGTGCTCACCTGTTTAAAGAACAGAAGTGTGTCCTCTTTCAAAGGGTGTATGACAGGTCAATGAATCATACAAGCACACCTTATCATCTGTGGTTGCCTCAATCACTGGCATGGCAACACCATTCAAGTCTAAGACATTTAAAGGGCCCTAGCATATTTTACTGCAAATGACATTTTTGTAAGATTTTGATTGATTTGATTAAAATACAGTATTAAGTGCCTTGCTCATAGGCAGTGTAATACAGTAATTTATAAATGATCAGTTTATAAATAATCCTTTCCAAAGTTACAACCTTACAAGCTTTATATTATATACATTTTCTGTTTTGGGGATTTGTGTTGTGCCGCTCTTCCAGTTTTATGGAGCTCATGAAAAGGATAGAACAGAGCGATACCACCACATGTCAAATTTAGCCCACATTCCTGACCGATGTTGTTGTATTTTATTAGATTCAAACTTTTGGTGGTAGGCTTTGTGGACAGCTTTAACAGAAGGACAAACAATGGCAATGTTATATTTAGGGTTTTTTTCAAATGTATATTAAAAAGGCTACTTTATTCTTATAAAGATGTCGCTGGTGCATTTGATATCAATGAGAAATGGTAACAACAGTGAAATAAAAGTAACAATAACATAAGTGATCATTTATTTTGAGATGTTAAGGTGACTACTTTTATACTTTAGTTTTAACTGTCAAAAAAGTACAAATAAATGAATGAGATATGAGTACAGCATGATTAATAATATGTCTTTTGATGTACTGAAGCACTGATGTTTTTTTATTACTGGAGTGATTATTTCTAGTAATGTGACAACTGTCAGGACTCGATCACCAGCACCATCATCCTCATCGTTCACTCCTCCCCCTCGTTCACACTCATCAGAGTATTAACCCTCATCACCTGTGCCCCATCATCTCATATATATGTATACTGCACTCTCCCACTCACTCTCAATAGGTACGTTTACATGACCCCAAAAGTAAACCGTTTGTAATCATATTGATGGCTCAATCGTATTGAAAAGTCTTCATGTAAATACATTAATCAATACGATTGAGGACGGTCGGATGCAAATTTGGATCGTATTGAAGGGGGTGGCGTACTCCGATCTGTGATCTGATCCGCAGGAGAAAAGTACGCATGTAAACGTGTGAATCTTAGTATTTTCATTGGATGCAAAAATACCTTGTGCACATGCGCAGAACATTTGTGCTCCAAGTTCATGTCTTATATATCACATGATTCTCCTCACAGATAAACGCAATAGCAAGGCAATAGCATCACGCATTATTAAGGTAGCATTAATGGCGTCACAATGTAGCCTGGTCCAACCAGACTCTCATACATTCATTTCATTTGTACAGATGCTGCGTCCGAAACCACCTACTACATACTATATAGTACGCGAAAAGCAGTAGGCGAGGCGAGTAGTATGTCCGAATACATAGTATTCGAAAAACAGTATGCGAAAAGTACCCGGATGACCTACTACTTCCGGTTAGATTTTGCAGTGTGCATACGATGGACGCTTCACTATCCCATGATGCCCCGGACGAGGAGTTATCCAATGAAGAAGAAGAGGCACGCGGCTGTTTTCGCGCTGAAATGACATGACGTGATGACGACGTATGTCACGTGATGTAGCAACATGGCGGATATAGTACGTCCGAATCTCATTCATACTACCCGGATTCAAACTATACAGTACCTACTGTTTTAACGCCAAGTAAGTAGGCACTTCATCTAATTCAGTACCTACTATACAGTATGCGGTTTCGGACGCAGCCAGAGAGTCTGGCCACGCTCCATTGCAAAGCGTTACTTCCGTTAAGGAGGGTCCATTGTTGAAGTTTAAAACTATTGGATCTGCCCAGAGTCACTCAGGATCTGCCAAAGCTAACGTGTGGTCGTGACGTATATCATGCACCGAAACCGTCCGGAAACAACAAGTCAGAATAATCAGAGAAACAAAACTTAGCAAACCTGGTTCTTGGTCCGGCTTTAACTTCTGTATATTCGGCAGTTTTGCAACAACGGACCGAATAGCTTTTCTCAAGTCTTTCTCCGCTGCCATTACTGAACTACAACTCAAACTGACGCACGACCTCAATGTCATCGTTCTTAGCCACCCCCATCTGTTCGCTGATTGGTCCTGCAGATTTTTGCAAGAGAAAACAAAACTCTATAGAGCAATCCCAGACGTACTGCTGAAGAGAAATGAAAATTAAGCGAAAGCACGTAGGATGGCGGAGCCAGGCTAGTCACGATGTACATTCTGCCGCGTTTATGTGTACTTTTAAAACATTAGCCTACTTAAAGCAATAAAATAGCGTTGTGCCTTTTGAAAAGTGTGTTTTCATCACCTTTATCTGAAAACTTCTTAAGAACAACTTTCTCCAACTCCGTTTTGACTTAAATCCAAGGATTAGCATGCTGTACGCAGCAAGGCGTTGCCAAGTCCTCTGCTTTTTTGGAGTTTAGATTTGAGCTACTGTTTAAATTGTTTCCATCAGTTTTTTTCTGCGGGTTAAAGATGAAAGTATTTAGTTCATTAGTTATTGGTATTTGGGCTTTGAACAGTCATTGGGTCTGATACGCAAATCTGGTAACCCTGGCTGTGCGCTTGCGCAGACGTTCAGTTCGGATTCTATTGAATGTAAACGAACATTTTAATCAGATTGCAATCTTTAGGGTGTATGTAATCTAGTCGTCGTAACCTTCAATCATATTAAATTCAATCGGTTTGACAAAATTTGGTGCATATAAACATAGCCAATGTTAGACGCTAGACTCAACCTGAGATACTTACCTTTGGACTTACAGTACCTGTTATCTTCATCCTGCCTTCATTATCCTTGCGTCCTATTCCACATATCCTCCCACTCCTGCAAAAACAACTAAATAAAAATACAATAGCATTCGTAAATATGGTTTTGATGTGTATTACATAAAAAATGCATTTTACACATCTAAACATGAAATATGGGGAAAAACATTTTGGAATTGTATTTGATTGATCATTAAAAAGAAAAAGTTCATGTGATTTTTTTATCCATGTTTATAGAGCTAAAGCTCGAAACATTCTGCTAATACTGCAACTTCTAAGGAAACTGTTCTGACTTGTTTAATTTTCTATATAATAAAAAGTTATGCTCAGATGCTTTTAAGATGCAGTTACAATAGATACAATTCAGAGAAAACATTTCCCTGCCAATGACGCTTCCCTGACAAGTGTTTACGTTAATCTGTTATTCTGCTATTATCCACTAGATGGCTGAAAAACTGAAAGCAAAAACTTCCATGTATGTTTAGATCATCGTTCTGAATCTGATCTCTAACAAAATTTATTTACAAAAATGCAATTATTTCAGCTTTTTGCTCAAAATAAGGTATTTTTGAAGAAACCTACCCATATTTAAGCGGTTATGAAAAGAGAACAAATTAAGATTGGATGTGATGTTTTTTCACCATTTTGTTTGCTTGTTTGTTTGAAATACAGGGGGTCTGTTCTTTCATTTAACATGTATTTAACACATTTGTATGTTTATATATTTACAGAAAAACATTTTCCTGGAAGGCATTTTGTGAAACTTTTGTGAAATTCACAAAAAAAAGGCTGTGACATCTGATTCCGTATAATTCTATATAATTCAACAACAGCATTATAATTTTCTTTTATAAGGGTCAGAATTATTTGTTCACCCAGTTATGTTGTTATAACGACATATTATGTGGTTAAAACAACATATTTTCTTATTAGAATGAGGCATTATCATTTAAATGACATATTTTCTCACGCTGTTTGATTAATCGACACTTCAATACAAAACTAATTGGAACGGATAAAAACTGCAACATCTGAAATGTATCAAGGCTGGATTTGTTGTCAAAGTGTAATCCGACCCCAGCAATAGAGGGCTTACAGTAGCTCTGCTGTATCTCCAGTGTGGATCCGCCCTGGAGTCTGTTGTCTGGGTGGGGCATTTATTAAATTGCTTCTGTAGCTTTTTGTATATGAATTGAACAGAATAAAGGCACTGTTGCTTCACAGCAAGCGGTCCCCGGTTCGACCCCTGGCTAGGGCAGGTGGCCTTTCTGTGTGGAGTTTGTATGTTCTCCCTGTGTCAGTGTGGGTTTTCTCCGGGTACTCCGGTTACCTCCCACAGGCCAAAAACATGCAAGTTAGGCAGATTGGAGATGCCAATTTGTCCATCCCCCAACCTGTGTATGGATCAACTTGTCTGAATAAAACTTGGATTAACTTTTTCTCCCCATGAATATAGCCGTAGATGCTGGAATGGCGTAAAGAAATAAAGGAAGAAGAAGAGAATAAATGAAAAAAAATTATTTCTTAAAAAAACTGAATTTCATGGGCAAAATATTGCACAGATAAATATACATAATGTACTGTATACCTATCTTTTTAATACACTGGAACACTTCAGTAAGGCTATAGTATAAAATCCAAACATATTATATATTTCTTAGATTAATTTCAAATTCAAATTTATTTATAAAGCACTGAATAAAACAACTACGTTGACCATAGTACTGTACAGACAATAGTACAATAAAAACAAACAGCACACAACAATCACTCTAAGTAATTTAAAAAGTAATAAATAAAGAATAATAATAATAATAATAATAAAATAATAATATGAAATTACTAGCATTCTCCGTCACCTCTATAATCGAACACTAATGAGAATAAAAATGTTTTCCGATGGCTTTTAAACTGGCCAAGGGTCTGTGTATCTCTAATGTAAAGTGGCAGGCTGTTCCACAATTTGGGAGCAGCAACCGCAAATGCACGATCCCCTCTAGATTTCATTTTGGACCAACAAGACGTTTTTGAGCTTGAGATCGTAAGGATCTAGTTGGCTTTTGTTCTTGAATTAGAACTGCAATGTAGGTGGGAGCTAGGCCATGTAGAGATTTGAATACAAATAATAAAATCTTAAAATTAAACCTAAAATATTTCTTTAATCACACACCCTTTAAATCAGGTCATTGTTTTTTTCATTCTGCTTTTATCCGCTTTTTACACGCTCTCACTGCACCCTACCTGAGTAGTAGTAGTAGAATGTATTGTCCCATAGGAAATTTGTCCTAGACACCAACAGTACAATACAGTGCTGATGACATAACTTTTAGAACATAAAATATCAGTTACAAAAATAAGTAAAAAGTATTTATAATAATTTCCATTAATCAGGAAACAATGTTATTACATATATGTTTTGTTATGAAGATGAGAATGGTCCCTACAAATTAAGCAACATGATTAAGCCCATTGTTCATAACTCAAGAAATATTTAGCTATTTTTTTTTACTTTTAATTAAGAAAAAATAGAGAAGTGGTAAACACCTTAACTTTGCAATTATGTAAAACAGTTTGTGAGTTTCTAGACATTTATATGGGCCCAGTCCAAAAGCGAGATAGTTTACAATCTCCAGATATGTGAAAGCTTTCTATAATTTACTGCCACCATATGGATCTCTATCGTTAAGTCTATCCAAACACCGTTTGCTTGCTCGTCGTTGGCATTCAGTTGTCCTTGTAATGCACACCTCACGTTTTCTTTTCTATTTAATTCTGTCTTCGTACTATCCAGATTTTATTGCCTTAAAAAAAACGTCATGAAGTACGGTTCTCTATGGAAAACGTATCTTTTTAACGTCATATCTCGTTATTATGAGAAACTATGTTGTTTAAATGACACATTTCGTTACAACGACCATTTTCCAGATTGACTAAAATCATGTAATGCAGTAAACGGCGTCAAATTCTTTGTCACGTTCAAAAAAAGCAGAAGAACGCAGAACAGTAAAGATGAAAGCCAGAGGCTAAGTAAGCAGGTAGAGGCACGGTTGAGGGTGGAGAGGGAGGGACGCAGCGAGTAAAGTTCCTCCCTTATAAACATCCACAAACCCGAAGAACTTAAACTGTATTTTAATCTCAAAAACAAGACCCGAACTCAGCATCGTAATGGGATCGTACAGGACTTTAAGCTTGCCGCTTCTCAGCTTCATAGGATGGACTTTGATCTCTGCATTCAACCTGGACACGGAAAATGTTATTAAGAAAACGGGAGAACCCAAAAGCTTGTTCGGGTTTTCCCTCGACATGCACCGACAACTTGTACCTGCAGATAAACGAATGTAAGCAAACCTTTCATTGTTTCGTTTTTAACAGTAAAACAAACAACGATATGTCGTTTGGGTGGTCGATCTTCTGCAACGTACACCGCGTTTCGTATTGTATGCTTGTAAGACATATAGCCTATATGTTTGCTTACTACTAAGTTTTAAGTATGAGACCTGAATACAGACATACAGTATGCGCTTTAAGGTGACCTTCAACCACCCACTGGTTCTATTTTGTGATTGCACAAACGGCCACATGCAAGCATTTGAGATTTATGTATTTTATTAGATGTATTTTGTCCGTTGTTATGCAATGCGCAGCGTTGAATGGGAGTCCATGAGAATGACAACCGCATTCAAGTTTAAAGGTTTGTGTCAATACAAGGTAACTTAATTCACCCTGTAGTGTGCTGTGCTCGTTACTTGCCTCTGGGTAATAAACGTTGTGTGCATATTTAGGTTTCACCCTTTTATTTTTTTCTCAGTTTTTTTTTGGCAATGTTAGTTTGTAGGCGGGTCCTTAGGGTTGTTTAAAACAAACATAATGTAGCGTGTTTCAGAAAAACTAATGCATTGAAAAATGGTCAGAGTTTAGTTTGATGTGCTCTATTGTTTTACAATAAAACACACCCTTGTTGCTATGGTAACACTTAAATTTTAGTTTCTTACAAGCAAGTGAAAGAATGTGTGCAGAAGCCTGTTTCTCATACCTAAAACAAGCCATCACTGAGCTCATGTTTTTCCTGCAGAGAGTATGGAAGTATTTTCTGAACTATTTAGGAGACTTCTGAAGGATGCTAGCTAGTGTGACTGATTAGAAAGCTATTGTACAATTCCAATTTTGTACTTTTTCCATGTGTAAGAAAAATAGACAAACTGAATATTTTGGAAACGCCACATTTTCCAACCTCTCTCATCTGACATTATGCAATTTTTTATACCAGCATTTAATTTTTATGGATTTATGATGGCGAGGGATCAACTATATTTAACACACATTTCAATCCACACCCAGTGTATGAGAGTCACATTTTTTGTTACTGAAAGTTCCTCTGACTCATATCCGTGGTCTGGGGCTAGGCTGGCTGTGCTGGTGCACAACAAATGGGTTTATCAAGAACATATGCCCTACAGGTGTGTGTATATGCAGAGGTGATTCACATAACTGTAGGGTAGGGCAGGGTAGGGCAGGGTGTGCATGTTGTACTGATGTTACATTTTTTGGCCTGTCATAGCTGGCAGGAAGGAGCTCCTACTTGCTAACATAAGCAGTTTGTGTTTGTCTAACACCTTGGCATGTTCCTGCAATTCCTTTGTGTGGGGAACTTGCCTAAAAGTGTATTCTTGTGTGTCCTCACTACAGAAATACATCTTGATAATGACTCTTAACAGCAATGTTTTAACCTACACACAGACAATGACTGCGTTTACATGCACCATCATAATGCGTAAGGAGAGTAAGAAGTTAATGTCAGTAAGTTGTTTAAATGATTGGAGCTACAGTAACCTCTTCACGCCTGTTTACATGATGATTGTGTTTATTATTGACTCATTATTATTATTATTATTGACACACGTTCTTCTGGACACATTTTGTTATTTGGTGCCATGATGAAGATAGAAAAATTATGACAGTGCCTGTAATGGTTTTATACGCTGCTGTGGTGTTTTTTTTTTTTTTTTTGAGTTTTTTCTGAATGTAGGCAAGTCAAGTTCAGGGAAAACTTCCTAATGTCAAGTTTAAAAAAAAATTGTGGTTAAGGTGCATGACAATAACACACTTTAGTTAGTGTATAGATGTGTTTAAAGTGTTTACATGATCACATACTGTGATTAAAAGCAGTGTATCGCACCTGTTTTAATGAAATTATACTTGCTGCGATTATGAGCTTAACTCTTTCCCCGCCATTGACGAGATATCTCGTCAATTAAGAGAAAACGCTTCCCCGCCAATGACGAGATTTTCCGTCTTTCCGCAATACCGCTATTATCCACCAGGTGGCGCCCTTCCGCAACTTTTTAAAACCGGAAGTATTGCCCTATGACAAGCTGCTGCATGTCCGTGTCTGTTTTAAAGATCGCTCTGAATGGGATCTCTATGAAAAGTCCGTCACAAATATGGAATTATTTTTGCTTTTTGCTCAAAATATGGTGTTTTTGCAAAAACCTACCCATATTCAAAAGCTGATTGCAAAAGAATCACTAAAGGTAGGATGAAACGGTTTTTTTTGTTTGAAAGCAGAGGGTCTGTTCTTTCATTTGGTATATTGTATGTTTATTTATTTAAAGAAGAACATTTTCTGGAAGGCATTAAACTTTGGTGAAAATCATGAAAAACGCTGGCGCTGGCTGGCAACTTTTTTTAAAAACGCTGGCGGTGAAAGAGTTAATCGCATTATTTTTTTCGTAGTATTGTGTTTACATAAGGGAATGTATAATTGCAATATTGCCAAAATCCCATTATAATTGCATTAAAGCAACACTTAAGAGTTATTGCTCTTTGCTTCCCCCTACAAGTTAGAAGCGTAATTGTTCATTAACACTGTCGTAAATACTGCAGCATAGCTGGCTCTGATTGGATTGTAGGTCTGCCGTAAAGCAAGTTTTTGTAGTTTTCACTCGAACTACAGGACCACTACCCGATGGTTGGAAACTTCTTTAGTGCGGTTTTGGCCGATAGAGGGCTGCAAAGCGAATGTGAAAGTGCCATTCACCCTGTTTTGAGTGGATGAACCACTGAAACTTTTTTGGAAACGTTATTTGGTAACACTTTATTTCGATAGTCCACTTTAGACATTTTACTAATTATAAGTAACTTTGCAACTACTTATCAACTACTTATCAACTACCAATCTTTAGATAATTAGTAAACTGTCTGCTTAATATCTACTAACACTTGATTGCGATGATATCTCAACAGACATTCAACTGTCTAGAAGTATCTTTGCATGTGCATGTCAACTTATTCCACTAACCCAAACCTCTTCCCTAACCCTAACCCTTACAGTCTACTAATACTCTAATGACAGTTAGTTGGCGTATAGTTGCAAATTATTGAAAGTTAGTTGATATGTAGTTGCAAAGTTATTTATAGTTAGTAGAATGTCTAAAGTGGACTATCAAAATAAAGTGTAACCCGTTATTTTAAGGTAAAAAAAACCTCTTTGGTGTTGCTTTAATAAACGTAGTCCTTACCTTCTTTGTTATTGGATTCTTCACTTTAATACCTTAGTTATTGTTTTTGGGTGAGTTTTGTGGTACTGAATGATCAAAGAACTGGAGTGTTTACTGGCTTCATTCATATTTGAATGAATAATGTTAACGGGACAGTAATTAGGATTTTACCCCATCTAGTGGTGAAATTGTATTTTGCATTCAAACGAAAAGTGCTCTCTAGCGCCTCGCTTTTTCAAATGCGTATTGCAACTACGTAGCCGTTATGTACTCACTGATCTCCTTGTCCATTTTAGCTGGTTCACGTGTTCTGAAAAGAAACCCATTGTGGAAACGCGTTGCGGTAGGCTAGTTCTCTTTGTCCCTCTATATTATAGTTTCTCAATATGGTGGAACAATGTGGAAGCCTTCTTGGACCTACCCGTTTAAAGTAAGTAAAGAGAAGAAATTCTACACCCTGTTCTGATAAGTTGCCCATACAGTTGCTAAGAAGGACATTCTTGGGTTCTTTCCAGAGCCTGCTGAAATCAGTATAAATACGTGTTTAATTCCGCAAAATATGCTTAATGTTACAGTCACTGCCTTTGGTGTCCAGCATAAGAGAACATTCCAACTTGGACCCATTGTGTGAGCTGTCTCTTTAATACCACATGGTTTTTATGCATGTTGCTGCTGATGGGGCTGACATTTTTGACACACCCACCAAACAAGAGAAAATGTAGGGATGGGCACTAGTACTCGATTGCGCGAGTACTCGAACGTGGCATTGATAATCGATCAAAAAAACGAAGATCATGTAGGATTATTTATAGGGATGCACCGAATATTCGGCCACCGAAAATTTTCGGCCGAAAATAGCCCAAAAGAGCATTTTCGGCTTTCGGCCGAAAGACTTTTATCACCGAAACAATACGGCCGAAATGTTGTGATGACGCAAACAGAAACCGCGCCCTGCACGTGCTTGTCTGAAGCAACATGTATGCGGCGTGGATGTATTTAACCGCAAAAAGGCGCTAAAGTACGCACAGAGGCACATGCGGTTGTGTCCGGTCCAGACGTGATCATCACAGTGAGTACGCCCTTGAAAGATCAGAACTCTTGATGTGTAAACTTTAGAGAGAGTCGCGCAAATGTGTCTCATACTGTATAGTCCATTAACATACATGTGCCGAATAAAGCAATGAAAAACAACGTAACGTTTTTATGCTGCGCTGTTTGGGTTTCGAATTCGTTCTCTGTGTGCGCGCGCGCATTTATGTGCCCTCAATAGTGCACACACGAGTAAGACGCAAACAAGCGAACGTAAAATCTTTCTGTTATTGACAGGGCACATATAAACAAAATTATCTCCAAAGTATTCTTTTTCTAATAAAAACATTTGTTTATGTCTTAAGTGTATGTATAGATTACAGTCATAAACCAGTCTCTGCTTACAGTAACCTCAAATAACCTACTGAAGTCTAACAAAGAGACAAATAGCTCTAAAAATAATAATATATTTAATTTATACATTAAAGACAGTGTTATGACTCATTTAATTTGATTTCTGTACCAAATGCTAATGTTAGCCCTTATTAACTCTTTCACCGCCAGCATTTTTAAAAAAAAGTTGCCAGCCAGCGCCAGCGTTTTTCATGATTTTCACCAAAGTTTAATGCCTTCCAGAAAATGTTCTTCTTTAAATATATAAACATACAATATACCAAATGAAAGAACAGACCCTCTGCTTTCAAACAAAAAAAAACCGTTTCATCCTACCTTTAGTGGTTCTTTTGCAATCAGCTTTTGAATATGGGTAGGTTTTTGCAAAAACACCATATTTTGAGCAAAAAGCAGAGATAATTCCATTTTTATGACGGACTTTTCATAGAGATCATATTCAGAGCGATCTTTAAAACAGACACGGACATGCAGCAGCTTGCCATAGGGCAATACTTCCGGTTTTAAAAAGTTGCGGAAGGGCGCCACCTGGTGGATAATAGCGGTATTGCGGAAAGATGGAAAATCTCGTCATTGGCGGGGAAGCGTTTTCTCTTAATTGACGAGATATCTCGTCAATGGCGGGGAAAGAGTTAATGTGCAGCTTTGTTCTTTTTTATAAATGTTTGTAATTTCTTTATTTGTTATTAGATTTTCCCCACCCCCTTTTTGCTGATCTGAAATATAATCCGATCCATGCCTCAAAAACTGTAATGTGATCTGAACCGTGAGTTTTGTGATCTGTAACAAACCCCTAGTAAAGTTAGTACACAGTGATAGCCATAAATGCATTTGTACTAATAATTGGCATAATAATTTATTTCGGTGTTTCGGTTTCGGTTTTTCGGCCTTGGTTTCCTCATTTTCGGTTTTCGGTTTCGGCCAAGAATTTTCATTTCGGTGCATCCCTAATTATTTATTTATTTATTTATTTATTTATCGTGGATATGGCGGCATTTGGATGTCTGGTTAGCATTACAAGCGTATGTGGTAGTAAAGACTGGGTCTGGAGATGTGTGTTTGGCGTCGTGTCGAGCTACACAGAACGAGGTATGACATCAGTAACATTACCATGCGTGATTCAAAAACAAACAGATAATTCCGCGCAACCATGCCGCAGCAACCCGCTGATCCACGCAATGCGCGGCAGCCCACGAAGCTGGTCACAACTCACATCACTGAGGCACTATGGTTTAAAAGGATGCCGTGATTTTCGGAAATACAGTCAGCCAGGTGCAAAATGAACATCAAAGGTGTCAAAAGTTCAACAGGTTATCAACTCATATTTAAACATCAAATGTCAAGAGATACCGGAGAGCCATACGAGCATTAACATTACATCTTGACTGAGAACAGGTAAGAGGACGACATGACACAGCTAAACGCTAAAATGATAGCAAAACACTTAAAGCTGCTTAATGTCATAAAGCTTGAGCTTTGACTGGACGTGTTTAAAAGTGCGCTGTTTATGATGCACATCCACAAAGGGAGTTGAACTTTCTTTTTTTTTTTTAGATAACTTAGTTGAAAACTTAGTTGAAGTCTTGCATTTTATGCAGATAGATGCACGTTGTACATTTATGTTGTATAAAGGCTTAATATTATGCAGAGTGCGTCATATAGAAAGCACTTTGTGTTTATTAACTCACTTCATCACGCAGCTTTTCCTGTTAGAGATTTCTGTTAAAAACATTTAATTCATTAAAAATCTAGTATGTGTTCATTGTTCTGTCATAGTTTCTTCGAAATTAAGTTTTATTTGAGTGTTTTTAATAAAAATATTTTCATTTTCACCATGCGGGGACCCCGCCCCTTTGATTGCCCCGCCCCCAGTTAATCGAGTACTCGTTCTTCAGACCTATGGATTAATCGAAATAAAAAAATGACATAAATGCACATCCCTAAGAAAATGTATCTCAAACCCATTGAACACTGTTTCCAGGAAACATGTTTTTCAACCCAGAAACCATAGCAAAACGTGTGCACCAGTTAGAGCTTGAACGTGCCTCTGATTCAACTCATCAACCTCCTTCCCGAATGTTAAAGGTGACATTAATTAGGCGTTGTATAAATGCGAAGATTTAAAACTGTTAGCTGCGCACAATTTAAAAATGGATTTGCGATTTACCTCTATATGCGCGTGTTCTTTGTGCATGTTCATTCTATGAATCACACATACGCACTTTTGAGAAATGATTGTAAGATAAAATGTAGGACGTTTTCAGCATTTTATAAATAAGGCCCCAGATGCCCAGGTCAGAAAAAACTGGATAGAAGACCAAAAACGTGTAAAGAATAAACTTATGTATATAGTCATGTCACTCATATCCTTACAGTATGCTAACTAGAAAACCATCCACTAGGACATAACTTATTGTATATAGTTTATTGTACAACAGTTCTTTTTGGTTCTCGTATCTGATTGGCCAAGAGCCGTGCGATATTGTCCTGATAACGTAACAGTAACCGCTTCACCGTTTGTATCATTCTGCCACCTGCTGGTCATGTTAGTATTAGTGAATAGAGGTTCTTTAAACAGGCTCATCTCTGACTGGAAAAACTGCACGCACACACGGATACACACAGACGCGCTATTTTTACTCTCCGTGTTTCTCATTAGCATTGTCGGCCGTTAAGCGTGGGCTAAAGCTCAGACATGGGCGTGGCTCTGTAGCAGCTCTCTAGCGCCCCCTTTCATCTAAAATTTTCATTTAGTTTTACCTACAGTCCTGAAATGTGGTAAGTACATTGCTCTCATTTAAACAAATAACTTTCAAATTTACAGTCATTAGCTCCACCCAACAGGAAGTCCGCCATTTTGGATTTTATGCAGATTTTTGGACATTTGAATGCCCTGAACTTTTAAATACTCCTCCTAGGGGATTGACACTAAACGTGGTGAACATGATGTCAAGACATTGGAGGTGCTAAATTGCGAACAGATTTTTGATATCTCAAACGTTGTTGCCATGGCACTGTGTCAAACTTACATATTTAGGGCATATTAAGTAGAGCCCGACCGATATGGATTTTTGGGGGCCAATATTAACTCGTAAAGAGCAGATTTATAAGCTGATATTTTGATTTTTAAAATAAACTGGATATTAGACCCATTTCCTATAAACTGCACTTACACAATATTCAATAGCAAAATATCTGCCTGTTCTATGCACTGTATAAACCATTTTCCAGAAGGGATTATGTTAAAAAAAGCCTTAGATTACAGCCTCAATGACTAAACAATTGCACATCAAAAGTATATAATTTTTAAATGATCAAAAAACTGTCTGGTTTTAAACATTTGTTGTAAGATTGAAAGTGATTTACCGGTAAGTGCTGTGTGTGAACGAAAAATATAGAATTATCGGCTTTAAGAACGGACGACGTCAGACCGCGCTGACAGCTTAGGGCCAATCAGAACGTTTTAAAACAGATGACGCGTTTCCCCCTGAAGTGTTTGCGGACATTTCCACACACATGCTGCTTAAAAGTCGAGCACACTTGAAGCTTACATCCGCATTTCTTTAACAAAGTTGTTTACCATCTTACCATCTATTTGGCAAACTGCCAACGTCCTTAGCATATTCTCTGTGAAGCCCCATTTGACGCCGCCAAACGCAATGTTGTTTGGTCACAAGCAACTTCACGACCGTCAGCGTTTGCCACAGATGTAAAAACAACAAAATACGTACCGTGGATATTAAGTCATAACCCGCCATTGTTTACAAATACGACACTGAGCTTGCGGCGCGCGCCACAGGTAACCTCCGCTTTTTCTCTGAGTTTACATGCCGGGGTGTAATGCTCTGCAATCGGCTTGGCTGATAGCTTTCTTCAGTAGTGGATTTCTGGTGCTGTTGTCAACTGAGGTGTTGCAGACCTCCCTCTGGTGGGCAAACTATGCAACACTCATAACATAAGTGAAGCATGAGAGACTGTTTCTCATGTTTTATTGGCCGTTATAAACGCAGATGCCGATATAAATGCAATTAGTTCATATTGGCCGATAATATCGGTCGGGCTCTAATATTTAGGGCTCTTGGCGTGCTTAGATTAACTTAAAATTTGGCAAATCAAATTTGCACCTGGGAGGTGTCATGATTCTGCCCTCTTGTCCTTGTTAATACCCTTGTGTTTGCTGCCCCGTGCTCGTTCGTTTTGTACCTTTCATGTGAGAAGTTTGCTCTATTGTCAAGTCCAAGTCAAGTCAAGTTTATTGTCTAGTTTATATTCAAGTTTAGGGTTTGATCTGTCTAGTATCTTGTTTATGTTGTTTGGCCCACTCGTGGGTTTTTGTTTTCCTCTTTTTGTTTGTTAATAAAAGTATCTTTTGTGGAACTGCTGTCTGCGCTTTGGTTCTGTCCTCCTGATTCCTGACATGGATGTGCATAAAAGGTCCGGTCAAGCGCATAATTAACAAAATAACCGTCTGCACCCCAAAGCCTTTTTACTATGACAGTTTTAAGCAATTAACTCTTTCCCCACCAGCATTTTTTAAAAAAGTTGCCAGCCAGCGCCAGCATTTTTCATGATTTTCACAAAAGTTTAATGCCTTCCAGAAAATGCTCTTCTTTAAATATACAAACAAACAATATATCAGATGAAAGAACAGACCCTCTGCTTTCAAAAAAAAAAAAAAAAAAAAACGTTTCATCCTACCTTCATTAGTTCTCTTGTAATCACCTCTCAAACATGGGTAGGTTTCTTCAAAAACACCCAATTTTGAGCAAAAAGCTGAGATAATTCCATTTTGATAGAGATCAGATGCAGAGCGATCTTTAAAACATACACAAGTTCTTTCTCTTTCACGTGAGGGCAATACTTCCGGGTTGAATAAGTTGCGGAAGTGCGCCACCTGGTGGATAATAGCGGTATTGCGGAAAGACGGAAAATCTCGTCATTGGCGGGGAAGCGTTTTCTCTTAATTGACAAGATATCTCGTCAATGGCGGTGAAAGAGTTAAGGAAAATATATTTAGCATAATTATTTGATCAAACGTACCAATTATATATTTTCCTAAACACTGCCATGATTAATAATTACTATTGTTCTCGTAAATTCTCCATTAAAATTATTGGTTTTACAAATAAAATGCACTATACACATTGAACCCTTTCCCCGCCAGCATTAAAATTGCCACACACAAAATGTGTGTGGCAATTTTAATTTGTTCAAGAAAATTACAGTAGTTTTTTTTTATTTTATTATGCTTAAACAAAAAAATATACAGAACAAAATTACAGTAGTACTGGCAGGTATCGGCTGATAGTCAGAATTCTGGTGTTGGATTGGAAATGAAAAAAGTGGTATCGGGACATCCCTACTCCACAGCATCTGGCAATCTGTGTCAACTCTCTGAAGTTCCCGAAGTTTTGATTACATTATGTCAGTTGTTGATCTACTGAATTAGTAATTTGCTAGTTTGTTTTTGTATTTCTGTCTATAATTATAATTATAGCTAATCTATAATTTGTTGATCTCAGTTTCATATCCCACTGTGCAGTGGGTCCAGTCAGAATGGAATTTGGCGAACTTTTCTTTCCTGTGATTCTCTAAGCTTCCTGTGTAGGAGTAGACATGTAACTCAGGCTAAACCTCTGGGTCAGTAAGAATAAGCTGGTACAGGATCCGTCTTACAGCTCGTCTCGTTTGAAAAGTAACACTTCTGGATTATTAATGAAAAACATCAAT
Source organism: Paramisgurnus dabryanus (assembly GCF_030506205.2). NCBI lineage: Eukaryota > Metazoa > Chordata > Actinopteri > Cypriniformes > Cobitidae > Paramisgurnus > Paramisgurnus dabryanus. Next base: position 28,164,198 of record NC_133359.1, on the reverse strand, counting down.
GTGTGAACACAAAAAACTGAAGAGCTTTCCATGTTTGATGCATCTATACTGCACATCCTGAACTTGACTGTATTTTCATCAACATTATTGGAGTGAACCCAAAGATAACTGCATGTTTTTAAAACTTTAAGGTATGTTCTTGTGGTAATGTGTGGACGTCCGCATGTGGCATTGTGGTGCTTGGAGAGCGCTTTGGGAGGAGACTGCTCTGTGGCTGCTTTTAGACTGCCAATGTTTAGGACTGACAGCACATTTGCTTACAGGTGCACAGATTTGAAATATACTTGTGGTGGTAGCCGGTGAAAAAGGCAATCATTACCCAATCATTCAAAAATAATGCACACCCAAGGTGGTTATGTGGCACGATTCGAAGCGGTTACCAAAGACATTGCTTTGGTGGTTATTTTAAGACATTTGACAGGTTAGGTGTGCGTTTTACAGAAAAAAATCAACACCCATGGAACATTTCCTAACCAATCAGAATAAAGCATTCAACAGCCCCAGTGGTATAATTTAATTTATTGAACATTTATATTAATTTCACATTATACTTTATAAATCCAAACACCTCAAACTCTCTTGGCCTTTGGACACTGTTTGTCAAAACACTACAAAAACACTTTACTGTTTTTGCACAGATATGTGGAGCAATGCTTGTGAAGATGACACATTTGAAAGAATTTCTTGGGTTTAGAAATACTATCTATTAAATCTATTGAATACAATAAAATGTATAGTATATTAATGATAGACAGTGCAGGTCTAGAGATTATTAATGTGAGCGGTGTTATAATGGTTTATGTTTCTTTCTTTACTTATTAGCAGTAGAAGTGCCTCATATTCCTTTCTTGCAGATTGAAAGAGCTTATTTCATATTTAAAAGTTTACTTGCTGTCCAAATGACGGGTGACTATAGCTTTGTGTTTTTATATCTTGAGTCAGCTTATATAAGGACTTTTTGGGACTTATTTACCATATCCCCCAGAGTAAGTCCATACCCTTTTTCATCTTTGTGCATGCCGTAACTCAGTCTGACGCACCCACCGCTAGCCTGGCTTAGCACAAAGCGGAGTGATATAAGCTCAAGTCCCAAAAACGCGCCTTGTTCCTTTAAGCTATAATTGCTCGCTCAGTGCAATAGGCTGACATTAGCATTGCTTATGTGCTACCACCTCTGTGCTCTCTGAGCAAACATTTTGAATATAAAAAGATGGTTCATTAATAATATTATTATAAAAAAATTGGAGACATTCAAGCAGACCCTGTAATCTAATTGATGTGCAGCAAAGAGCCCCTATTGTGACCCTGTTTACAAGATGTAAAATGAACTTTTATCGATCCTTGCCCAAGCACACTTTTATCATTAGGATGCAATTGTCTGAGGAAAATAGGAAAGCGCTCTCTTAACACCCAAGCCCATAGTGATGTAAAATTTGTGTAATTTTAGATAAATATACATTTACCCAAAAATGTCTGTTTTAACATCATATTTTGCCCATATGTTTTTCCCTATAGCTTGAGGTCTGTGAAATCTTTGAAGCACATCTGGAGCTGTAATTCAGCTGCTGTCAGTTTGTAATGTGATCCATGACACTCCAAACCTCCTCAGAAAACCCAGATCTTGCAACATAACAACTACTGCAGATTCCTAAAACCGTTTTATGCTGAGTAACAGAGAGTATTTACAAATACTTTATTGACATTGTTTGCATGTTTGGCATATTTCATTCAGATCTTTGTAGACAACGCGTGTTTTTCTACTGTTGTTTGATAGTGTTGATAGGGTTTCTTAGGGCGTTTTCACATTAGCACTTTTGGTGCGCACCCGGGTTCGATTGACATCAGAGTTCGGTACATTTGGATGATGTGAACGCTGTCTTCCGAACTCGGGTGCGCACCCGCGAAACGTACTCGAGTCCGCTTAAAAAGGGTGGTCTGGGGTTCGTTTCATGTGAACTCCAGATCGGTTCGCTGCTAATGTGAGCGCAATCGTACCAAATCGCGTTTTTATCACTGAAGTCCGAATCAAGTCTGGAGTCTTTTGTCACAAGTCGAGTCTCGAGTCATTTCATGCGTTGTAGAGGGGAGAAGTGCACCTATTTTATTGCTAAAAACTATTTTGTGTATTTGGTATAATACAATGTGTTTGTGGAGTAACAGGAGTTAACTTACAGGCTGAATCTGAAGCGGGGGGAATTATTATAATGTCAATCTTTACTACATCACCAATCCCAAGAAGTAAACTGTTGCCTACAATCTGTGTGTTTGTTGTAGTCCAAGAAAAGAGATTTACGTTGGAGACAATAACTTGCATCATCGTTAACTTTGGGGTTTTGTACTTTTTGCATATACTAATACAGACTTACACACCAAAGGACATGTAATATTGTGAATCTGACAATAGAAAACTGACAAATTCTCCTGCTCTTGAAAATGTGTGCAATGAATAGCAAGGCTTATATGGCTATTTTTGCCCAACACAAAGGAAAGTTTGTGTTGCCCTTGAACAAAAACAGCACTGTCTCTGTCAGTTTGGAAAATGTGATGGCCTATTTCCTTTTTTTTTTGTGGACTGCCGTCTTAACTCTCGATTAGGCATCCTTAGCAATCTCGAATTGAGCAGTGATTGACAAATTTATCAGTGTATGCTGAACTATTTTTAAGCAAATGATTGTATTGGTTCACCAAATTGGTGAATGAAATAAACTGAGTGATGAAATTGCTTGACAGCAATATTTGATTTAAAATTAAAATTAAAAGTTTTAAAACAGCTTTACATGAAAGATTAAGAAAATTAGCAATGAAAATTTGATATTTTTAACCCCTGAATGGTGGAAGCAAACTGACACATTTATTGTTCCTTCAGCAGTCTGGTGAGAGTATTGTGGGAAATGTAGGCATATTTGCAGTTATAGCCTTTTCTTTGTTACCACCAACCAAAGTCAGACCAAAGATACAGTTTTTGTGTTGTTGTGGATATCTTAAGTCTTCCGTGGCCTATGTTTCTTTTATTCAGAGGAGAAAAGATCTCTTTAGTTTTGTAGTTAAAAGAGTGGATTGAAGAAAGTCTTTCCCCTACTATGACTGGTAGCTTTACTGAACATTCCCTGATGTCAAACAATGGCTTTTTTCATTGTGAGCTGTTGAATATGCATTGTTCAATCTTTCTAAAGACTCAATTGTAGAAAAAAAAAAGAAAGATATTTGAATGACACTTTCTGAGCCTTTACTGCTACTCAAATGTAACATGTTTTCACAAAAACAGTAATGAATGGTGGACTGAGTTAAGTTGTAAAAGAGCATTCCAGAGACAGTTGAGAAAAACAACCGTGAACAATTATTTTATGTCATAGAATTTCAGCACAAGAAAGGGACCAATCCCGGTACAAAATGATTACATTTATGTCTTTTTGTTTGTTTACAGGTTGCTGGTTGGTGCCCCCAGAGCTGAAAAATTGTCTAAACAGAAGTCAGAGAAAACAGGGGGCTTGTACAAATGTGACATCAATTCTGCAAGCCCTTCATGCGAGCGCGTAATATTTGACAATGAGGGTAAAACACATAAATACATGTTAAAGCATTAAACAATTAAAATATTTGAAATAAGTGTGAGGTACTGTGTTATATTTTGTGTTAAGTGAGATCCTTTATTTTGTATGTAGAAAACGAGAATATTGAAAATAAGACGAACCAATGGATGGGAGTTACTGTACGGAGCCAGGGACCTGGAGGAAAGATATTGGTAATAGTCTACTGCATGTCTGTGTGTTTTAATTGTTGGACCATGTTACTATAAATAAGCTAGTTGCCATCCGTTATTATCCTTTTTTGGTGGTGCCAATAACATAGAGTTATTTTTGTATATGTTTAAGGAAGAAACTCTTTTGAGAAGATGATTCATTAGCTGCCTTACATTTTAAGTTGAATCAGATTGGCTTTGAATGTATTATTTTACATTTTTACTAAACTTATCAGAATAGGTTAAGCAATTTAAAATAGTTTTATTATTTACAGCAACACATGAAAAAAGCTGAAATTGCTTAACCTAATCTAATACATCGACATGAGAGTTAAAAGTGCATTCTAAAAGTCATATATCCCAAAAATTATCTGCTGGGTTTGTTCTGACTAAATGAAAAAGTAAATGTTTCAATTTAAATCACGTTGCTGATGTCTTTCCTGTTCAGAGGATAAAGCTCTCTCTACATCAATACTTAATCCCTTCAGATATAAAAAAATCCCTGCTGATATTAACTCTTGTTTTAGCACAAGCTCTGTCGCAAACACTTTTTGTAGCGGAGTCTCTCCACACTTTGAGCTATGATTGTCTTAACAGGAAAAGAGGTGTTTACATGGTATTTCCAGAATATCATATCTGAAAAATGTAAAAGATTAAACGCTGCCATCTACCTGTCAAGTTTAGATTCTTAGCAACTGTTGAACAAGTTACAGATTAGAGGTCGACTTTGGCCGATTTTGCTGCAAAATTAGGCCGATTAATATGCAGGCGCATCTGTGGGCACCTAAGCGTTGTTGTAGAACTCGTGACGCTGCCTCTTGCTGCAAGCAGATTGCTCCCGTGTGTGTGCAGCCGTGCCTTGTTCACAAACAGCTTTAGTAAACGATGGCGGGATCGCGCGAATTAAGCAGCCAGTACAACAGCGCGACAGGCTTATGTGTCGCGGTGCACTGTCCATGCAAAGATTAGGCTCATTTCATGTGATTAATGAGTGATGATGATTTTTGTTTGCGTGACAGAGAGAGCAGAGCCGCGTGCGCACGCTTTCTATCTTTAAACTGTCTCCCTGCTTTTATTACTCAAAACAAAACTGACTTGATGGCGAAAGGTCGGAAGACCAAAACATATCCACTGAGGAAATGTTTTTTCTTTTTTTTTTTTGCGCTGCCCAACCTGGATTACAACACAACGCGTCCGATTCGCGAACTGACTCCTTTGAACGGATTCGTTTGAATGAACGGTTGAAACAACAGATCTGTCCCAACACTAAACTCAAAAGACGTCACTGTCAGCACAGTCAGTCACTTATAGCGCCTCAGAAAGGAGAATGTAAATGTGTTTAGAAAGATTTGGCCTAAATAACAGTCTCAACTAAAAAACATAGACATTTACTATGTTAACTTTATGATGAATAAATAAATTATCAGGTCTACCAAATAAGGATTTTATCCTACAAAGCAATAAAAGCCATGTTAAAAAAACTGATCAAAGATGATGACAGCAGAGTGTCAGGTAATATCTGTGTCTGATAAATGCATGGTGCAGAGGAGGTTGTAAAACTCTTCAGAAAGACCAGTCATAATTTTTTAAAAAGACTTTGACTTAAATAGTGACTTTTTTACATTTAAAATATCTGCTAATGATAAGAACATTTTGATTATTATGTACATATAGAAAATCGGCCAGACATATCGGCCATCGGCTGCTCTGATTTCTAAATATCGGCCAGAGAAAAGCCATATCGGTCGACCTCTATTACAGATGCTTCATCTGCAGCAGGACACACATGCAAAACCGTAGCAGGGTTTCTGACTACTTTCTGTTTACTGTCATGGCGTAATCAAGCAAAAAGTTAAAAGTTACATTTGCCCCAAAATCTGACCCAGCAGGTCAAATTATAAATCATTATTTTGAGATTATCATTGCAAATTGGAGTAAGGTAAGCAGACAGTTTGAAAAAAAGTATTTTTAAGCTAGCATGATGCTTCCGTGACGTTAACATAATTTAGCATGAAGCTAGGAGGATTTTAGCATGACAAGTACAAGAGAAAAGTGGAGAAGCTGATAAAGAATATTAATTCCTACACCCCAGTGTAGTGATGGGGACACTATACTGTCAAAAAGCACCGACCTTCGGATGAGATGTAAAACCGAGGTCCTGACTCTCTGTTGTCATAAAAAAATCCCAGGATGTCTTTCGAAAAAGAGTAGGGGTGTGCCCCGGCATCCTGGCCAAATTTGGCCTACTAATCATCCCCTCATACTAATTGGCGATATCACTCTGTCTCCTCTCCACTAATAAGTTGGTGTGTGGTGGTTGATCTGGCGCAATATGGCTGCCCTCGCATCATCCAGGTCCATTGGTGGTGGTTGAGGAGATTCCCCCATTCATATGTAAAGCGCTTTGAGGTCTGCAGAAAAAGCGCTATATAAATGTAACGGATTATAATAATTATTAAATAGCAAGTAGATCCAGTGTGCAGATGTCCATGAGCAGTTGGCTTGCATGGAAATCTGGGAATTATCAATATTTTACATTAAAAATAATGTCTTTTTTTATTCAGGCTACTTGCATTCATTTCGGACAACCAAAAATTTAAGAGTGGCTGCCCAAAGGGCTACCAGGGATTTAAACATTTTGCAAGCTCTGTACTTACTGAGATGGGTTAAATGCAGAAGTCACATTTTGAGTATGTTTTACCATACTTGACAAATCAGGTCACTTTTACTCCACTTTCACTTTTTTGTGATTGAAGCACCCACTTGTGCCACTTAGATATGCCCATTTTTGTTAGATTCGTTTTTTAATTTATGATATTTATCATCAAATAATTTTTCATCTCATTGGACTTTAGGTCTGTGCACATCGCTACCAGCGGCGCTTATTTGTGAATACAGCTCAAGAACTGCGTGACATCACAGGTCGCTGCTATGTACTAAGTCAAGACCTGACGATTAAAGAAAATTTAGATGAAGATGGAGGTGACTGGATGTTCTGCAATGGTAGAAACAGAGGACATGAACGCTTTGGTGTGTGTCAGCAGGGTCTGTCTGCCACTTTCACACGGGACTATCACTATCTGGTGTTTGGAGCACCAGGAGCTTACAACTGGAAAGGTATTGAAGGACAGTATGAGTTATAGTGCTTGCATGTGTGAGTGTTTTGGAGTAGATTATATATGATTCTGTCAGACATGCAGGTTCTTTTAAGTTTGTGTTTAATTATGTTTTTTCAAACATTCAAAATAATGATGTTAGGATAATATTAAATGTTTACTGAAAATCCAGCAGCAAATCAGATGTTTTTACTTTACTGTCAAAACTAACCCATAATCACTGGGTCACATTTCTGTATACTCACTTCTGCATAAATTCTTGTATATTCATCTGACTCATTGTATTTTACACCTTCCATTTCTATTTTTACACTTTTTTACTCATTCTTTTTCTCCATCCTATATTTTACAATCCTTTCCTCCTCCACTCACTGGGGGTCATCAGGAGTGGTACGGCTTGAGCAGAAGAACAGCTCTCTGTTCGAACAAGGAATTTATGATGATGGCCCATACGAGGTTGGTGATGAGAACCGACTCGACCCTGAGTTGGTGCCTGCTCCTGCCAGCAGCTATTTAGGTGAGTCCATCATTTAATCCAGGTTATCAAAAAACCTAATTTCCCCCAATCCTTAGGCCTTCATTTGACTTATTTTTTACATTGTTGTCTAGTGAGGGACAGGGTTCCAACGGGTCCTTGAAATTCTTGAAAGTTTGTGAATCTGGGGAAAAATTCAAGGCCCTGGAAAGTTCTTGAAAATATACATACATAGATACATGTCATTGAAAGTGCTTGAATCTATTTTATGCAAGAATTTTTCTGGAAAAAATCCTTATTATTCCCTGTGTAGTGAAGGATAATATCATAAATTTCCTAGCCTTTTAAGCACACGTGTTAAACTGTTCGTTTTAAATGCTTAAATCTTTTGTATGCTAATGTTGATTCATACCAAAATGCTTTTTTGCATAGTAGTGTTTGACACATGAAAACATCTCGGGTTATGTATGTAACTGTTGTTCCATGAGAAGGGAACGAGACACTGCGTCTCCCTTGCCATACTTATGTGTCTTTGTAATGCCGTCTTCGGCAATATTTCAGATAGCGATATACTTCCTGGCTCCCACGTCACCCTGTCTTTGTCGTTAAACCTCACCATTGATTGAATTTGATATACACATTCAGACCCACTTACCCCAAGAGGCGTCCCCAAAGTGTCAACATAGTGACGCAGCGCGAGTTTCCTCGAAAGGTATCTTAAAAGGTAACACGATGTAACCTTGCTTTCACTTCAAATGTGTCCCCACATTAAGTACTTGAATTTGAGGGTATTGGACCTGGAACGTCCTTGAAAGGTCCTTGAATTTGAAGTTAACTAAGGTTTGGGAACCCTGGAGGGAGATATGTGATTTGTTTTCAGTATAGTTGGTTTAAACTTTTATATAGTTTTTTTATGTTTATTTCGCTCTGTGCTATATTTGGGACAGATCTTGTTGTTTGTGATTTTGTTGGCATGCTGTTCATGACTAGCATGTTTGTCAAGTAACTACCATGATCAGTTTGTGAATCAGTCACCTTCACTTCAGGTTTCCATGGTGGAATGTTAGTGATGTGACAGTCAAATAGCTATTTAAGTTTGTGGGATTTCCTGGATGTCAACTTTAAACAATGAAAGTGTTTAACCCGTCATATTGTGTTGGTCATCATCAAATCTACATTTTGTCTTTATGTGAGTGCAAATGTCAATCATTGTTTATCTGTTTTCTGATTGGATGTATTGTGTCTGTTATAGGTTACTCGTTGGACTCTGGAAAAATGTTGACTAAGAGGGGTCAGCTGACTATAGTTGCTGGGGCTCCAAGAGCCAATTTCAGTGGAGCAGTTGTACTACTGAAAAAGGAAGCAGATAAAACATCAATGTTGTCAGCTGAGTACATCCTAGAAGGCGAAGGTCTTGCCTCTTCATTTGGCTATGACCTCGCAGTGCTTGACATCAATGCAGACGGGTAAGATCCACTAGACGGGAGCATTCAAATTGTATAGCTTGTAACTTCACATATATTATACTCATTTATACCACGGGTCTGTTGAATGCTGTATTCTGATTGGATGAGAAATGTTCCGTGGGTATGCATTAATTTCTGATAACCGCACACCTAACTTGTCAGATGTCTTAAAAATAGGCACCAGAGCAATGTTTGTGGTAACCGTGGTATAAGAGGAATAATTGACTCCGGTCCTTTGAATTGTTTGAAAATAATGCACCCTCCGCATTGCACCTTGGGTGTGCATTATTTTCTAATAATTCAATGGCCCGTCGTCAATTATTCCTTACGTATAAAAAAGATTTTATTTGAATGTTATTACAAAGTTAACACTCATTAGTGACATATTAAAAGCAATGTATAGTATTGCACAAAATGACAGGATACTGTATTTTATTATCTTATATAGTACATTTATTTATTATATACCAATTCAAACATAAGAAATAATTGACGACAGGCCGTTGAATTATTAGAAAATAATGCACACTCAAGGTGGTAATCGCGGAGTGCCGTTACACCGCGGGTGTGCATAATTTTAAATAATTCAAAGGACTGGAGTCAATTATTCCGCTTATACCACGGTTACCACAAACATTGCTCTGGTGCCTGTTTTTAAGAAATTTGACAAGTTAGGTAAGCGGTTTATAGAAAAATGATCAACATCCATGGAACATTTCTCAACCAATCAGAATAAAGCATTCAACAGAACCGTGGTATAAATGCCTTTAAAAGACCCTTTTTTATCATGCCAATAAAGCTATTTGAATTTGAATCTGACATTTGCTGGGCAAGTATCGAGTATCATATGCTGTGGTCAGTACTACCATGTTTTGGCTTTGTATGTTTAATTATCATTCTCTAAAACAGGTGGGAGGACATTGTAGTCGGAGCACCTCAGTACTTCATTAAAGATGGCGATAAGGGTGGGGCCATCTATGTATACATTAATAAAGAAGGAGCTTGGGACAAAATAATACCCCAAAGAATTGAAGGAGCCGCCAATTCCATGTTTGGTTTGGCTGTGGAAAACATGGGTGATGTAAATCAGGATGGCTATCAAGGTATGAGCTGAGTGCATAAACAGAAGAATACTTATACTGACACATTCAAATATGTTCTAGTATTTATTATTTCTGTTTTTAAAAACGCCATGTGCCCAAGCTACTCCCCATCAGCATGATTTGAGAATGTTTGCTTCAATTTATTAATTTCTCAGAATGCAAAATCCTCATTATTTGTGGCTAATGTTTAGATTTTGAATCCCAAGTCTTTTCCAAAACACATTTAGTTTTTCTCTGTTAGTCCCTGTAAAGTATGATATGAAATATATGTTCTGTGTTAATGTGTTAAAGCCAAATTCGAATGATTAAAAAAACAAAGTAAATCCATTAAGAAAAATGACAGCTTTCTTTGCTCTCAAGCGGTGGGGGCGTGTCCACTGTCGACACTGAAACCACGCCAGTCACGAGAGAGCTGCCGTCTTTCTCAACTTACAAATCCAGCTGAAACCTGAATGGATGCTCGCAATTGTGTTAGAGGCAGGGTCATGAGCGGTGGCTCAAGTGCATTATCGAGTTTCCGTTTTAGGCACTCCTCAAAATCCTGAACTCAGAAATAGTGAAAAATTATTTCACATATAACTCTGCAATTCAGTACAGTCGTTTACAGTCTTTGTGGCGTGTTTGATTCATTTTCACAGTGCTAATGATAACTTTGCTGTAGTGTTTTTTTCAGTGTGATCCTGCTGTTTTTCAGATGTTGCTGTTGGTGCTCCGTATGACAACAATGGAGCTGGAAATGTATTTATCTACCACGGCTTACCTAAAGGACTAAAACAAGCCCAGGTTCAGACATATACACTCAAAAATTTGCTGGGTCAAAAAGGAATAAGACCAATCGGTCATTTAAATGAACCCAAGTTTATATTTCACCAGAAAATGGGTTAAAACAACCCAGCATTTTGGAGTAAAATAACCCAGTATATGGTAAATTACAATCCATCGGGTTGGGTTCGTACCTTTTTGATCCAACGCTGGGTTAAAATATATTTAACCCCGCATTTTTCAGAGTTTATTCACTCCTTTGTGTTTCTTTTCTTTAATTTCCCTTCACTATTCAATCATTCATTCATTTACCTTCATAACTTTTATTTTTTAGGTTCTTGAAGGAAAAAATCACAATGTAAAACTCTTTGGCTACTCTCTTGCCGGCAACTTAGATTTGGACAGAAACCAATATCCTGATCTGGCTGTAGGATCGCTCTCTGATTCAGTATTTGTGTACAGGTGCGATCATATTAATACACAACCTATAATGATTTTTTTATTGCTCTTTGTAAAATGATTTTGTGGCTATTTTGTGATAGAGACATAACACATCAGACAGCAACGTTTAATAGGCTATCTTCTGTCCTGTTTTTTATCCTTTCTTTTAAATGCTAGGTTTAAATAGGCTTGTCACACTTAAAACTAAATGCCCACCGCTATATTTGGCTAACAGTTTTGCATCTCCCCTATTTCCACAAATCTGAGTCTTAAATACGAAGAATACCTCAGTGAGCGATAGCGTGGTTATTCATTTATTTTTATTTATTCCCTATGTATTTGTGAGGTAATTATTACAATTTATCAGTGTTTAGCCAAACACGCTACAGAAAGGTATTTCTAATGGCGGTTGAAACACTTATCCGTAAACAATATACATGTATGTCATTTTGGTTTAAATTGTATTGATACCACTGATCTATATAAACCACTGGATTGTGTATAGAGCGCTAAAGTAACTGCAGGAGATGAAGCCACCAAGCGGCCATATTTGTATGCCTAACCAACCGAGGGCATCATTGACTTGAATTCAAAATCATGTTTTAAATTCGTCCGGTTTACAGCGTATCAAGATTAGTCACACAAGGGATGTATAGAAATCATTTACATTTGTATGAATGAACAGGGCAACTTCATATACAAAACGGAGACTGGTGAAGTACTTTTTATCAATTTACTAATTTAATGATGTCTTATTAATTTAATTGAATGTTTGGGCAAAGTAATATGGCGACGCGGTGGCTTCAATATTGTGATGTCATGCGCAATCCAGTCATTTATATAGATAAGTGATTGATACCCTGTATGTAGCAAACAGTTTGTAACGGATAGAGCAAAATGGTAAACATAATAAAAAAGATTGTTACCTACATGTGAGTATTGCGACATTACTATGAGGTCCAGTGTAATCGTTCATTTTCAGTCTCTCTGTATACATAAATTGTGTCTTAATGACGCAGTCTGGTATTCATTCAGGTTTTCCTATGTTAGGCATAAACAGGAGTCGAACACATTGCCTCTGTTGATTTGTTGATTTCACCTCACTTTCTACTACATGCATTATGATACAGTGACATAGAAGTGGTCGCTGATTTTCTGCAGAGTTGGCCTTTCTTTGCATTATGGCACCATGAGCAAAGTGTGAGATGAATTGTTGTGGTTTTTGAACAAAAAAGAAAGTTTTGATTTCTGAAAAGGATGCATTCACCTCTTTTATGTTAAAAGTTTAAGGAAAATTGTGTTTTTTTTTCAGTTCATGACCCCTTAAAAATTCCTTATGTATCTAGTATGTCTTTATACAAATAAAATAATTATTATTATACAATACATAAATAAGACAATAAAAATTTGTATACCTTATTTGAAAATGCTGCTGTACAAAAACTGAGTGTGTTGTTCAGTAAATGGTTGGATTATGAATGCATTAACAATGAATCTTAAAATATAGGGCAAGGTCAGTTATCAGCATGGAAAAGACTGTAACAACCACACCCAAAGAGCTGGACCTCACACAGAAAAACTGTGGAAACACTATATGGTGAGAAAACCATAGTTTTAAAGTCCTTGTCAGACATGTTTTTAAATGCCAAGCAAATCTCCCTCTCATTTACATTTACTGTTTTCTAGTTTTGAAGTGAAGGCCTGCTTCAAATTTTCAGTCAACCCAAAAAACTACAATCCTACTATAAGTAAGTAGACGTCGTCTTTGTTTTCTGCACGATTGATTCTGATTGTTTTTTTTATTGTCAGTAAACAAATACAAACATTTTTGTGCTTTGTATCAGTGTGTACTTTATTTGCTTGTTTTAGAGGTTGCCTACACTATGAGAGCTGAATCTGAAAGACAGAAACTTAAACTTCCTTCAAGAGTCATCTTCACCAACCGATCACCCACAGACTCTGAGTTTGAAAGCAAAGGAACTGTAGAACTCAAGGGTCAGGGCACAGAAAACTGTGTTACAAGAAGCCTCAAACTGCAGGTACAGCTTTCCATTTAAAGCCACTACTGGGCAATATTTAAAGTAAGTAATATCATAAAACATCTGAGATTAAATCAATAAAAAATGAGTCATGGAAAATGTATTATCCTTAAATTACCCAAACCCTTGACTTTTTTGTTAGTGGAATACAAATGCAATCTGCAAATCTCATAAACCCATATTTTATTCACAATTAGTCATAGGAAACATTCTGAAAGTACACTAAGGAAGTTTACCAATTTAAGATTAAATATGGTCATAAAATATGGTCATTTTAAATTTGATGGCTGCTACACATTTCAAAAAACCTAGGCTACATTTTATATCTACTTTATTGGTTTATTGGCAGCAGGTCAATAACATGACTGGGTATAAAGAGTATCTTAGATAGGCAGAGTCTCTATGGTTCACCAGTCTGGGGAAAAACTGTGTACATAGACAGGGCCCTATTTTAACGATCTAAGCGCATTTTATAAATCTAAACGGGCGTGTCCGATTCCACTTTTGATAATTTAAAGGGGGAAATCGTCTAAAAGGGTTGTTCCTATTTTTCCTAATCAGTAATGGGTGTGTTTTGGACGTAACTTGCAATAAACCAATGAGTCTCAGATCTCATCCCCTTTAAAAGCTGATTCCCTATTTAGATGGCAGAATTTTTAAAATAAAGCGGAGGAAGAAGACCACCAGTTTAAGATTGATATTAAAAAATTTCGTTTTATTTTTTATTTTTAATGAAATTATTATTTTTTTATATTAAAACCTTCAAAAGTTGTTTTCTTTCAGTCATGGAAGTAAAATTAGCAGGCTTTTAATTGATGTAAATATATGGATAGCCATCAAATTTCTTTTACAAATATGCAAGAAAAGGTTTGCAATCTAAAAATAATTTATTTGTAACAAATAGGAAATAAAGAATTTACTAAAGTGTGGAGAGCTGAAACGTTTTAGCACTCGGACAGCGCCGTAAGGGTTTTGAAAAGCATAAAGGTTCTCATCTCAGCATATCCACAGGTACAGAGTTATCATATACAATAAATCCGTGGGGTAGCATTAAAAAAAAAAAACATTTAAAAATAGATGCAATATTTGCATTTGTTTAAAGCTAACCATTCAATAACTTACCAGGCTAAAGGAGAAGCTGCTTTTTATACCTTCTAACATCTCACACTCAGTCCTCATTTATGTCCAAGCGATTCAATAATAATCTTTTACATTTGAATCCTTTCATTTTTAAAAACAGTTGTGTACTGCGCATCCATGTGTGTGATAAGCAAACGCGTTGTCGTCCCGTTTGTAGTCGCATATTGTGCTCATTAAATAACAAAAACAATATTGCGCCAATTTTTTTTTTGAAGGGGGGTTGGCTAAGTACAAAAAACTTTGTTGGGAGTGAGTTGAGATGGCATCTATTAAGCAGAACATCTTTGGCACAGCGCATGTGCTCTTTAGGCCATGGGTCTCCAATGTTGTTCCTGGAGGGCACCTGTCCTGCAGATTTCAGTTTCAAACCAAATCAAACACACTTGAACCTGCTTAAGTTGTTGAGGGTTACCCAAAAATAAGACAAATGTGTGTTGGAGTAGGGTTTGAACTAAAATATGCAGGACAGGTGCTGCCCTCCAGAAACAATCTTTTGGCCAATCAGTTAAGATAACAACTGAGCATTGTCATCTTTTCCATGGATGAAGACAACTTGAATCGCTGTGATTCTGAGGTAAGTTTGCAGTCAATCATTTGCTTTTAAATACTTGCCTTTAGCTAGCTAGTTGCAACAGTAATGTTACCTTGCCAGATGTGGTTAATAAGTGTTTCGTGATAGATTTTCCCTAAAGTTACATAATCAAACCTTTTAATGGAGCTTGTTAGCAGGTAAGCTAATGTTAAAGTTATTAAAATGCCAGTACAAAATGACTGTGCAAACATAATTTAAGGCTAACCTCTACAGCGAACACCTCATTGTGTTTTAATGACTGATCATGTTGACAGTGGTTTCGTGTTGAATTGTATTGATTGCTAATGTATTAGAAGTAGAGAATTTTTTCAAAGTTTTGTGTTGGCTGTTTAAAATGTGTGCTAAAGTTTTATCGTGATTATATATCATGCTAGTTGACTTATTGAGGATGAGGATGTCACTCGTGTTTTCCAACAGCAAGCATGCAGGAGTATTTACAAACCAAAACACTGGCTCTGGTACATTATTATTCATTTATAATGAAAAGGAAGTTCTAAAGTCAGCTGATATCTTGACAATTCTTTTGCAGAATGAGAAAGCTAACAGGGGAAGAGAGGCTATTTATGTAGCACAGCTAAAGGTCTGAGGTGCAGAAGGAGCTGGTCCTGCTAAAGCTTTAGACCATGACAGAGGTGAAGGGATTCCAGCAGTGGGACAGTTTCCCACTGTCACTGTATTTTAAAAAATAGACAATGCAAAATGCAGCCTCTGTTTAAAAAGAAATAAACTACAGAAACAAGGGCCCTCATGCCCTCTTGGCACACTGCCAAGCCGAAGTGCACAGGCAAAAAGTGTGCACTATAATGACTTCAGCCATTGTCCTTCCAGTCCCAAACCAAAGTGCTTTTGCTTCAAAGGGACCTGATGCAATGAGGAAACAGGTAAGGGTGCATGTGCCTACATTTCAGCGAATTGCTAATGCAGAGGTGTTTATGGATTAAATAGACTTGTAGGCTTGGTTTCACAGACAAGGCTTAGCTAAAGCCAGAGTCAGGAGTAGGCCTTAGTTAAATGAAGATGTTTAAGCATCTTTTATAAACATGCCTTATAAAAAGATGTTACTGGTATGCAGGCCAGCTGACAGTCTTGCCTGGGCCCGGGACAAGATAATCTTAGAGGGCCCCTCGGCCCCCCTACTTTTTACGGGTAACACAAGACATTTGGCATTATCAGATTCATGACCCACGAATATTGCATTATTGTACATTGTATTCAACATTTATTTAGTAGTTAAATGTAGTACTGACACTATATACTGACACAAAATAACTTTTATTTATATAACGTCAACCCCCTCTTTTGAAAACCTCTATTTTCTTCTTTTCTTTTAATTTCTGAGCACCAGACTTGTGCTGAGTCTGACCGGATATTTTGAGCGTACTGAAACTTCAAATCAAATGACATCATAAAATTTTGATCAGTGGCCAAACCATTTTTGTGTTGGGCTGGGGGTTTTTTAACCACTATTTCAAGTACAGGAGGAAAACAAATAAAAAGTTTTATGTATCTCAAATATTAGATTTTTTCCACATATATGCCTATTTTCTTTATTTTTTAACAATTGCAGTGTTTCCCACAGGATTTTGAGAGACTGTGGCATGATGACGTCACACGCCGATTAGCATATTTGTGGCGTCATTGCGTCGTGTTTTACTCTTTAATCTGTCACATTATATTGCATTTTAACACAACTGAATGCTATTTTTACATATTATTTGTTCTGTTGTCTATAAAATAGTGACTAAACAGGACCCAGTAACGACCCAGTAACTCCTTGTTAATGTATGTTAATGTTAATGTAAATCCAATCAGCTCTTTCTTTAACTGCTGCTAAAAACGCGCCCTCATCTGACAAAATCATCATACATTTACATTGAGGCTGTACTGATGTTGCTCTTCTCATCAGTGTTGTTGCGTTATGAGCGCTTTTTTATTTTAAATACGAGTGGTAGTTTTATTGTATATCGCGTATAGCCAGGGCCAGATTAACACTTTGTTATACCCTGGGCAACAATATTCAAGGGCCCCATCATCATGACTCCAGGATCACCATAATATGGTCATATACAGAATATATTACTGTAATATACAGTAAATATACTCAATACTTCCAATTCTAACTGTCATCGGGTGTATTTTGATTTACAAATATTTAAATGCTCATACAAATGCACTATTATGTCCCCTATCAAAGACATTCACTTACATATGATGCTATGAAAACAAAACACAGCAGCATCAATATAATCTCTGAAGTGTACTCATAAACACATAAACTGAATGTGTTATCAACATGTCAGTTTATTATAAGAAAAAAAAGACTTTAACAGCCAACAGGTTTACAGCTGGGGAAACTGGACTGATTTTTAGACTGGTTTAGTGTTAATCAACATCTAACTCAAGGCCAAAAGTTACTCAACTGTTAATTTAAATTAAATAAACTGTTTACAAGTATTATTACAAGAGCATCATGTAGCCTAACATTAGAAACCCAAACCAAAGTGAAGGAAAATATAATTTGCAAGACTGAACTGAACTGAACAACGCAGACATGAATTTCCTCACAGAAGTTTAAGATCATATCTTGAAGTTAGATTTATAAATGAACACAGAGAAGGGAAGTTTAACACTATAGCACAAGCAAACATGCTGAAGAGGAACTGAAGGCAGCTAAAAACCATCAGGGCATAAACACTGGCTTATTTTATTGCATTTTGGATCCTTACCTCCAGATAAAGTATTAAACTGGACTGATGATTTAAATGTTGTTTACTCACATGTGCGTTGTTAACTCTCCGGATTTTATGTTACAGCACTCATCCACTCGTTCAATTCTCCACATGGACTGTTTTTGTTTACAGTCGCGTGAGCAGCTACACTGCAGGTTTGACTTCATTTGGCGCTAAGCAGACCTCTTGGTGATGTCAAAGTACCGCGAGAGCGATTCAAAGCAGATTTCTCCTTGTGATAACTGGAATCGCTCTCGCGGTACTTTGCTGTCACACGCCAGTGGGCTCTTGTTGCGCCACAGCAGTCTGCTCCCCAGTCACTTTCGCGCCGCTAAAGTAATTTGATTTGATACGCCGATAGGATCGGGGAGATACCTGCTCGTGCCCTTGCTGCCCTGGACCCTCTAGAGGTCTTGGGCCCCTGGGCAATTGCCCAGTTGCCCGTATGGTTAATCCAGCCCTGCGTATAGTGCAGACAATTTGTTGCAAATTCAGAAATATGAGAGAATACACGGTTGCTGTTACTACAAAACACGTGCACGAGCATACCGCATCATAGGTAAGGAGAGAGCTCGGACACAGACTCACACCAGAACGGGTATGTGTGGTAATGCTGACCTTTTGTTAAGTCATTCATGATGAACTCGATCAGCCATATTCTCTATCAGTGACATCCGTGACTGTTGACGTTTACGCGAAAAAGAAAGTACACAGAGGAACGCGGAGTAAAAATTTTTTTACTGTTGAGAGAGCTGCGCTGCTTGCAACATGAGAGAGAGGGGAGGGGGCGCGCGTTGTTGAGGCGCTGCATGCAACGAGTGAGGGAGGAGGGAGGCGCGCTGAGGGCTCGCTACAATGAATTAATAGTAAAATTAAAATGTAAATGGGAATCATGAAAAATCTATTTGTGGCGGCCAGTGTTTATTCTGTGACAGATAAATCAATGTATGGGAAACACTGAATTATTCCATAGGTTCCAATTCTGGGCCCCCCCTCATCCTGGGCCCGGGACAACAGACCCGTTTGTCCCCCCCTGTCGGCGGGCTTGCTGGTATGTATCTTGAGACAAATCAATGGCATTGGCATATTTTAAGATCTGATGACAAGTGCTGCAAAAAAGGCTTGAGGTCAAACAGTCAAACATTTTGCAAGAGAAGGCACATGGTTAAGAAATAAGTAAAGTTGTGTTAATAAATGTTTCTCACTCTAATCAAATCTTGTCTGTTATCTTTATTTTCTTGTCAGAGCACACCATATTGCTTTGTTTGCATGTTTACATTAAAGGGACACTCCACTTTTTTGAAAAAAACTAAATGCTAATTTTCCAGCTCCCCTAGAGTTAAACATTTGATTTTTACCGTTTTGGAATCCATTCAGTCGATCTCCATGTCTTGCAGTACCACTTTTAGCATAGCTTATCATAATCCATTGAATCTAATACGACCATTAGCATCGCCCTAAAAAATAACCAAAGACTTTTGATATTTTTCCTATTTAAAACTTGACTCTTCTATCTGTTTTTAAATGTTTGTTCTCTTTTAATACTACCACACGGATTTATTGTATATGATGACTTGGTACCTCTTGATTTGTTTAGAAACATTTTTAAGTAATGCTTTAAAAAAAAAATGGCACTGTCCGAGTGCTGAAACGGCTCTCTGCACGTTTGTAAATTCTATATCTCTTGTTTGTTACAAATAAAGTATTTTTAGAGTACAAACCTTTTTTGCATATTTGCCAATTATTTTATGAGATGTAGGATATCAATACATTTACAGCAATTAAAAGCCTGCTATTTTTACTTCCATGACTGAAAAAAAACTGCTTTTAAAGGTTTTAATAATAATTAAAAAAAAATGTATACAAATAAAAACAACACTATTTTTAACATTAATCTTAAACTTAATAGTTAATTTTAAACTTAATAACTTATTAGTTTTTCAGTTTAAAAAAAAATCTGCTTTCTAAATAAGGATTAGGCATGACACAGGTGCAACTTGCTTTTAAAGGGGATGAGAGCTCAAAACACACCCATTACGAAAATAGGAACAACCCTTTTAGGTCGTGCACTTGGCGAATAAACTATTTTTACCATCGTTAAGTTAGCAAAAGTGGGTTCGGACAGCCCGTTTAGACCGTGTGACGTATGCTTTAGACAATGCGCTTAGACCGTTAAAATAGGGCCCTAAATGTGCAGTGGCCACTGGTGTGTGTATACAATCCAAAAGAATAATTATCCAAACTGATGTTACTGGAAAGGTCTTAAATGGCTTTGTGTTGGTAAAAGTGTGGCACATTGGTTGGGTGTTACCAATCAGTATAGTAGATCTACTGTGATTTTTATGTTAAAATATTGGGGGGGGGGGGGGTTGAAATTGATGGATTTGAATATTGAGGGTTACCACCCCCATCCCCCAAACTACACCCCTGATAGTAAGAAGTAGAAAAGATTTGTAATATTCATTTAATGTGGTATAAAGTACTGCCACCTAGTGGTTTTATATCTACATTTTATTCACTATTTGTGACCCTGGACTACAAAACAAATCGCAAGGGTAATTTTTTTTAAAATGTACATCATAAGCTTAATAAATATGCTTTAAATTGATACTGTTGGTTAGGATAGGATAGTATTTGTCCGAGAAACAACAATTTGAAAATCCTGAATCTGATGGTGAAAAAAATCTAAATGATAACAAAATCGCATTTAAAGGTCAAAGTCCAAATGAAGTCTCTAGAAACATTACTAAGGGAAAGGTTTATTATTGCACTCTCTACTGGCTTACCGCTGCAATGAAAATGTTGACTGAACACATAAGCTTTTACATAAAAACCAAACCTGAATGGGAAATTCAAGAGCTGGTAGCAACAATAGCAAGTTTGTAGGCGAGTGTCTGACCAATTGTGTTAAAAATTTTGCTGCTTCCACTCACAAAAAAAGTTTTGATATTTATGGTAGGAATTGTACAAAATATCCTTTACATAATAGGAGATTTTTGGCATAAAAGAAAAATAGATTATTTAAATTCTTGGCTTTTTCAACAAATATACCCGTGCAAGTTACAACTGAGTTTTGTGTTCCAGGGTCACATATCATACAATAAGATTCCAGTCAAGGCAGAACTGAAGACTTAATTGTCCGGGATGGGGAAGACAGAACCCAAGTGCAGACAGCTCTCAACCAAAAAGATTTTTATTATATAACAAAAACTCCCTCGAGGGGGGGTAAACAAGACAAGACTTAAATAACAGACAGGGCAAAAACAAGACAAAGACTCCTGACGATGACACACAATGATCCAGCACAAGACAGCAGACAGAAGGCATTAAATAGGGAAGAACTTAACTAGGGAACGAGGACACACAGGTGAAGGGCGTAAATTAATAATGAATAATTAACAAGGAAGCGAGGGGGTGGGGTCAAGACTAAAGACAGGAGAGCACGAGGTACACAAAACATAAACACAGGCCACGTGACTCTCCACACAAAACAAGACAGCAGTGAGGGCTGCCATGACCCTGTCACACGAACACATAAAAGACATACAGGGCTGACAGGATCATGACATTAATTATATAAGGAAATATAACACAACGGTGTACTATGTAAGGGGTGTACTAATAATGCAAGTACCTTTTATATGCACAGGAAAACATCGTTGATAAGCTAAGAGGCATCCCTATTGAAGTGTCAGTGGAGATTCTGAACCCAACATCACGCCGAAAGAGACAGAGTGCTCTCCCCACCCTGCTTCCTATACTGAACTCTAACCAAGATAACACAACTGTTACCAAGGTAATTGTACTTTGTTAACTGACACATTACAAAGGGGAAGATGAGGGAAAATAAGACATCAGTGGGAAAAATTGTAACAATATGGAAGGCTATAGAAATGGTAGATCTGCCTTTTAGTTGAAAAAGACAACATTTTTGGTTATTTTCATCCTGACAAATATTTGTAGAGATGTCAGTCTTTCCAATCAACCCTATATCACGAAAATGCGTGACTATTTCACGCATGGACCAGCGTGACAATGTCACGCTTTGCCGCGTTTGAGCGTGAGCATGTCACGCTTTTCTGTTTGTGTCACTGTCACGTATTGGTTACTCAACTTTTTTGTCCTATTTTCAAACCATTGTCGCTTCGGTTTAGGGTTAGATTTGGTGCTTGTGTTATATGTCACTTTAAGTATTTGTCACTTTAAGTATTGGTTTATAAAAAAAAAAGATACAATACTTATTCTTTTATATTTTCTAAACTTTAACCAATTGTCACCTGACGTTGGGGTTAGAGTTTGTTTAGGTAAGGGTGTCATTTTATGTAAATCTAACCCTAAACCGAAGGGACAATGGTAAGAAATTAGGACAAAAAAGTTGAGTAACCAATACGTGACAGTGACACAAACAGAAAGCGTGACATGCTCACGCTCAAACGCGGCAAAGCGTGACATTGTCACGCTGGTCCATGCGTGAAATAGTCACGCAATTTCGTGATACTGGGTTGTTCCAATAGACATTTGCAAGATGGCTGCTGTGTGAACTGGTTAAATCTCTTTGGGTTTTCAGGTTCAGTTTGTTAAGGAAGGATGTGGTTCTAACCATGATTGTCAAAGTGACCTGCAATTAAAATATAAATTCTACAGCCCGGAACTAAACAAAGCTATCTATCATCCATTGCCTGAGTGAGTTTTTCTCTAATTCCATTGAAGTATATTTGCTCGAAGTTACATTAACTGTCATTTGTGGTTAAATTCATTTCTTAATGTAATACCTGCACTTTTTATTGGATAAATGTGACCTAAAAAAACTCAAAAAGTCATGGGTTCGAACCCAGGGAACAAACATCCTGATAAAAAGGCTTATACTCTGCTATAAGCCACTTTGGGTCAAAGTGTCTGCCAATGAAAAGAAAATCTGATTTTTTTCTGTTTCTTTTATCTCAGGGAAAATGGAGTTCCTGTCATTTCTCTAAGTGATCAGAAAGAAATTGCCCTGGAGATCACAGTGACTAATAAGGGTGATGCCGCTTATGAAGCACAGCTGACGGGCTCTTTCCCTAAATCACTTTCTTATTATGATGTTAACACTAAATCCGCTGTAAGTTCAGCTATTAGATGTCTGTCTAATTATGTATGTCAGAAATCGCTGTTCACATTATAACAATAACTATAAATATAGCTGCAAGCACTAATGGCGGGCCCTCGCACGTTTTTTTACCGCTACACGGTGCGTCCGAGAAAACGATGCACGGTGGACAAGGGCATGAAGTGGGTAAATATCAGTGGGCTATTTAATGTTATTACTGAGCCATTTGGGCACTGTAGGTAAAAGAAACCCCACATTTTAGACAAACTGGAGCGCTAGTGAGCCACTTAAGAGACACGCCTATGTCTGACCTGTTTGTGCACACTTAACAGCCGACAACTCTGATGTGTGTGCCAACTTTTAGGTTAATCTAAGCACGCCAAGAGCCCTAAATATGCCTGAAATAAAAGTAAAGTTTGGGGCGTTGCCATGGGAACAGCGTTCGAGATATCAAAAATACCTTCGCAATTTATCATCTACTATGTCTCGGCATCATGTTGACCACGTTTGGTGTCAATCGCATGAATATCCTAGAAGGAGTATTTAAAAGTTCACTGCATGCAACTGTCAGCCTTAAATATGTGTAAAAATGAAAGTAAAGTTTGACGCGTTGCCATGGGAACAGCGTTTGAGATATAAAAAATCCCTTCGCAATTTATCATCTAAAATGTCTCAGCATCATGTTGACCACTTTTGGTGTCAATCGCATGAAAATCCTAGGAGGAGTATTTAAAAGAACATCGCATGGAACTGTCAAAAAAATCCACCTTTGTGACTGACACACTTCCTGGCGCCTGGTGGTGGCGCTATACCCAGGAGTCACAATAGGCACATCGATGCGATCGGAATCTTCAGACGAACAAACATCCTGCATGTCATCACAATAAGATATATTTTGCCTCAGATATTAGACACTTCCTGTTTCTCTGATTTCGTCATAAATTTATGGCCTCGGCATTGCAGAACCGTTCGAGATATCAAAAATCCCTTCGCAATTTAGCAAGTACAATGTCTTGGGATCATGATCACCACGTTTGGTGTCATTTGCATGAATCGACTAGGAGGAGTATTTAAAAGTTCATCGCATACATTTTTTAAACAATCCAAAATAGCCGACTTCCTGTTGGGGGGAGCTTAAATGTTAGGGGCAAAAGTTGTTCGGGTCGATGAGATCTATATGCGTACCAACTCTCGTACATGTGCGTACATGTTTGCCCGATCTGTGCAACAATGTTTGTTTTTGCATTACAGGGGGCGCTACAGAGCCCCCCTGCCACGCCCGAGTTCCAGCCTTTGCCAGGTCCTAATGGTCGACGACTCTGAAGTCTGTGCCAAATTCCAAGAGTTTTCGAGTATGTTAAAGGCTCTCTAAGCGAATCTGCGAGACGTTAGTTATTGTTGACGTTTGAAACTGTTTTCAAACAGACGGAGCGTAGCTAACTCCTCCCCCTCCCCCTGCCTTCCGTGCTTTCATGAACGCGCCCAACCCCCACCCCCAAATCCTTTTTGTCGTTTATTGGCTGGAATACTTTGTTTTGTTTTGTGAGCTAGGTTTGGCCACTTGTTGATATTGCCGTTTGTGAAGCCTGGGCTGTCTACAGAGATCGCGTTTTTTTACAGTTTGATCAGCGGACAGGCAGCAAGCAGATAGTGAGGAGATGTTTCCGGTATGTAACAAAAAATGTTTTATGGTCCAAAACGCTTCAATTCGCTTAGCGCGCCTTTAAGGCACCCAAAATGTAAAAAAATAAAAGTAAAAAATTAAATAAAATAAAAATAATAAATCCGAGCAAAAACAATAGGGCTTCGCACCTTTCGGTGCAGGCCATTCTGGCCTGCTCCTCGGTGCTCGGGCCCTAAAAATATAGTTTTAAAAATATTTTATATTAAAGAGAATTGCGGAGTTCACACCATACCTATAATGATAAAGATACAATAAACAAGTGCATGCGCACTTAAAATGACAGTGGAGAAGCTCATTGCTGAGGTTTTTTAATATAAAATTACCCTAGGTCCAGGACTGATGAAGTTGCTGTGAAATTGACTAAATAATGCTTGTTCCCTACCATACTGACTACCCCAAAAGGTAAGATTTTAGATTACACAAAGATTCACTGTTTCGAGGGAAACCCAGCGTGTGTGGACATAAGATGGTTAACCGCTGTGTAAATGCATCAAGAACAGCATGTTACACATTGAGTTACATGTAAAAATTGCAAAAGTTTTTATTACAAGAAATATGCAATATTAGTGATTTGCGTAAATGTAACGCGCATGTGTGAATTAGCATAAATGGATTGTTATCGCCCGGTGATGTGGACGGTAATATAGTTATCGTTATAATGTAAACGGTCCTTTAGAGTAGGCTTTCTCAAGCCAACATAAAGTCTGTTCACAAACATTTTTCTCATCTAGTTGGTTATCAAATCTGGTTTTAAATCTGTACAGGATAAACCGATCACCTGTCATGCCAATCAGAATGGGTCACAAGCTGATTGTGGGCTTGGAAATCCTTTCAAAAGAGATGCTGAGGTGAATATTTAAAGTATATATTGCACTACAAAATATCTATAACTTTGTAATTTAAGCTATATAAAAGAGTCTGTTTTGATTTTCAGTGTTGATTTTAATTTCTTTCAGACAACTTTTTACATCATTCTGAGCATGGGGGGAATTTCTTTAGATACAACAGAAATCGAAATTGACCTTGTTCTAAAAACGTGAGTAGTGTCATAGCTTAGTCAAAGGTAAACAAAGAAAGTGCATGAACATGTTTGGTTATCATTTATTTATTTTTCCTTATTTCTATACAGTACTGCTTTTCGTATGTTTCTTCTGTTTATTGTTAAATGTATTTTCTGCTGTGGAAAGCTGCTGCGCAACAATGCAACATTTTGAAAAGTGCGATTGAAATAAATTTGAATGGAATTTTCAATGGTGACATTTATTTTTATATTTTTTAATTGTAGGACAAGTAATCAGAAGCAGGTGTCATCGGTAAAAGCCAAAGCCATAGTTAAGATCCAACTTATGTTGTCCCTCTCAGGGTAAGCGTGTCACGTATTATGTTATTTTGCAAGAAAGCTGCATTATCAATACAATATTTGTAATATATTCGTACACCGTCATCATATGTCATCTACAGGGTAGCTAAGCCATCTCAGGTTTTCTTTTCTGGAGAAGTTAAAGGAGAAAGTGCCATGAAGTTGGCAACTGATGTTGGCAGTCCAGTCGACTTTGAATTCAGGGTAATTGTTACTGTAGATTTTCTAACACAAACCTTGCCAGCAATCTATTGGCTAAATTGCATTTTAAAGTTGCATTTCAATTACTCATGGTAAAATTTAGAGGCAGTTGCCTGATGATGTACTGATCCTGTTACTTATTTGACTGACAGGTTACAAACTTGGGCAGACCTCTTAAATCATTTGGCACTGCATCTATGATTATTCATTGGCCTAAGCATAATATTCAAGATAAGTATCTACTTTACCTCATGAAGATGACATCAACCGGCTTAGAGAGTGTCAGCTGCTCCAATCAAAATGAGGTCAACCCTCTTGGACTGAAGGTAGCCCAAATATTTCAAGAGCTCAGATGCAAAACCCTCTAAATGTTTTCTTGTAAATAATCTTTTAATCAGACTCTTAATGGATTCTGCCAACCATCGACATTTCTGAATGACCTCCGAACAGGAATTGAAACAAAAGTATTTGATGAATGTATAATACGTGTCGAGAGCATCCAGTTAATATCATCTCTTTTTTGTCGGAGGTGGCGTTTAGCAGCTTTTGCATCTGAGCTCCTCATATCCTAACTACAGTGGAATCAGGTGTTTTGTTTATATCTTGTAAATAAACGTATAGAGGAATCATTTGATTGTGCATTGCTTTACGGTTATTTAGGAACCTTCTCGAGCTAAGCGTGAAATTGCGGACGGGACTTCAGCAAAAGAAGGAACAGCTTCTGCTTTTACTGACAAGAGGAAATTCACAGTTTTGGTAAAATCCTCCTAACATGATGAATACAATTCTCTTAAGTGCAGATTTTTCCATTGATAGTCAGCCTCTTTTTTGTAAACATTGGCTTTTTGTGTCCGTAGTCCTGTGGTGATGGGGCAAACTGTATATCATTTAAATGTCCTCTAATGGGAATGGACAGTAATGCTGTTGTTAGCCTGAGAGCTTATCTTTGGAACAGTACCTTCCTGGAGGTGAGCACTTTCTCTGTGTTATTGCAGATTATTGATATGAGAAATGTATATTTTTGTAAGTGACAGTCATAAAATAGTCAGTAACGTATTTACCAATTACTGCCAGTCATGAAGTGAACATTTGCTAAGTAATATTGTTTCCTACAGGACTATTCAGATCTGAACTACATTGATATCATTGTCAGGGCATCACTGGATTTTAAGTCTCCAGCTACAAATGTACAGCTGAAGAATGAAGCTACACAGGTAAGCTTAGCTACACTACACAACAGTTACTGGACGACTCAACAATTGTTGCAAAAAGTCTGAGCCAATCTGCAGATTTTTTCAGATTTAAATCTTTTACTTTAGAATTCAATCCAGTAGGAAATCAAAACAACTTTGATATTTTCAGCTGATTTTTATGAGGCGCCAAGTAGGAAATAAATCATACTTCACTTCAGTGCTTGAAGTGGGGAAAGTTCCAGAATTTTTTTTAGAAAAATAAAATAAAAATAGAGAAGTGAGTACCGGCTCCACGGGACCCAGCTAATTTTGTCCTCAGTTTCCATGGTGGCCCCACCATCCATTAGCTCAGATAGGCTGGTGATGGGCCCTTACTGGGCTTCATATAGGTTAACCAGGTAGCTTGCATTTGGTGTCTACAGGTGTTTGTCTACATGGGTTACAGAACAGGACCTTGACACTTGTATTCTTCATGCTTTACTTTATTAAGCAAGGATTTTTATTACATAAGAACTAGCTGGTTCCCATCGCTAACCCATGTAGGCACCAAATGGGAGCTACCTGGTTAACCCATATGGGCCCTATATAGAGCCCATCAAGGACCCATTATCAGCCCATCCGGGCTAATGTGGGGGACCACCATGAAAACTGAGGACTAAATTAGCTGGGTCCCAGTTGGGGAACCCATGTGGGCCCCATATATCAGCCCAGGTTCACACTCTTTTGTGCTCCACTGGGTGTGTTGGCCGGGTGGTGTGGTGTGTTTTTGCACAAACATTATTATTTTTTATTTTTTTTTATTAAGTAATTCAAGTTAAAACGACAAAAACCTTACAAGAACCAGAAAATTTAAAAACGGTGCCTCCCAATCACCCTCAGTTCACCATATATTTCTCATTAATGAGATTTCATTTAACCTTTTCAAAATGAAAGGTTCAATGAGTAAACATATCCTTTACAAAATAGTCAGCCTTCCAATGTAGAATACTTCTTAATTTAATTTGAATGTTTCTCCTTTTATAAAAGTCTTATGCTGCTTATTGACCATTAACCATTTTAAATTTATGTTTGATTAAATTGCAAGTCAACATGTTGTCATGTTGTAAATGCGTCATGTTTCAGATCCGTGTTACTGTGTTTCCGGAACGTAAATCAGCACAGTATGGTGGTCTGCCCTGGTGGGTCATACTGGTGGCCATTTTATTAGGACTCCTCTTACTGGGTCTTCTGGTCTTTCTGCTCTGGAAGGTAGGATCACATGACATTATCTTTCACTACCTAGAACTATGTTTACGATTACCCTTCAACATTTGAAATCTTATTTTTTTTTAACATGACCAAGTATTGCAAACTGAATAGAAAAGATTTATTACAACGTTTCGATCTTTCGATCTTCTTCAGGCATCAAAACATCTATTCCATCTATTTCAATAGATGTTTTGATGCCTGAAGAAGATCGAAAGATCGAAACGTTGTAATAAATCTTTTCTATTTTTGCAAGTGGATAGTGTGCGGGACCTCTCCTTTTTATCAGTCTATATTTGGACTTTCGAGTCCTTTTTCCTACGCACCTATCGCACACCAGAGGTGTAAAGAGTAGCTGAAAGCCATACTTGAGTAAAAGTACAAATTCCTTACTGTAAAAATTACTCCACTACAAGTTACAAGTCACCAATTTAAATACGACTTGAGTAAAAGTATTAAAGTAACCCAATTTAAAAGTACTCAAGTATTTTTACTCGTACTGAATGTTGGCTCAAAGATGCACTAGTCCTCAACACAAAGAGACATTGTAGGTCTGGGCAGTGAAAACTAAGAAAGTTTATTTATGAGGTTTTATTTCCTAATATAGAAAAGAAATCAAACACCTCAAAATTTTGACCTGGCAGAACAAACACAGATTAAACATAGTCATAGTCTTCTTTTGACTAAATTTTTATTTAGTTTTAGTCATATTTTTGTCATCTGAATTGATTTAGTTTTTTGTCTAATTTTATTCATCTAAATGCCATGAGATTTTAGTCTAGAAATCTAAATTACATTTAATTTAAACCCATTTAATTTTAGTCTAGTGTCATTGTGTACTTCAATGTGCCATGCTGAAAAATATATAGCCTAACTTTGTGATATAAATATATGGTAACAATTTACAGTGGGGTTCATTGGTTAATATTAGTTAGCTACATTGGTTAACATGAACTGATAATGAGCTGCACTTATACAGCATTTATTCATCTTTGTTAATATTAATTTCAACAATTACTAATACTTTATTAAAATCTTGTTAACATTAGTTAATGCACTCTGAACTAACATGAACAAACAATTAAAGCTTACATTTTTATTAACTAACATTAACAAAGATGAATAAATGATGTAACAAATGTATTGCTCATGGTTTGTTCAAGTTGGTTAATACATTAACTACTGTTAACTAATGAACCTTGTTGTAAAGTGTTACCAAATATTCTTATATAGGCCTATCCCAAAAAAGATATAATTTTTATATTTAGAAAATTCCAGTAAACTAAAATTACACTAACAGAAATATGATAATGCATATTAAAAACGTGAAGTTGTTCATTTGAAAGATTAATTGTAAACACATGTAGTACGTAACACCATCTCACATTAAGTGCACTACATTTCTTCCGTCATGCATCCCTCTTACAGTAAATACATTACAGCATACTTGATTAAATGTGAGGACAGTAAAATTGTACACTTATTATCAATCTTATAATGTACTTAAGTTAATCGGGCAATCAGTACAGGACCTCGCTGGTTTATTTTGGCTTATATAGTAAGTTATATCAAGTTATGTACAAGCTCAGGTTAGCTGATAAGGTAGCATCAGAGTATATAAACATTTGTGCTTGCCTTTGAGTTGCGGGATGACCCTCCTGCAATCGCGCATCACTTCTGTTTTGATTGTAGCATCACATGTTTAACAAAGGGTCCCTTGACTGAAGCAAATGTGATATGCATCCATATGTTTGCTCTTTATCTCTTCTCTCAGACCAGACGCGAACTTTTCTCTACAGTTTATGACATACGCAGCACGCAGATGTCCCACTACGGTGGCTCAACGCAAGCCATTCAGCATTTGACATCAAAGTACCGCGAGAGCAGACTTCTCCATATGCATTTGATTCGCTCTCGCAGTACTTTGATTTCATACGATTGCTCTGCGCAGAGCCAAATGAAGTCCCTCAGTTGTGTGTGTCCGTGTAACCTCGCGACCACAGATTCTATCCATCATCACCCTCTGACACTTTCGTCTCATTTTTATTTGACGAATAAACAATGTAGCGAGTAACGTTAAGTGTCATTTCAAATGTAGTGGAGTAAAGAGTACAAATACCCAATCAAAAATGTAATTGAGTAGAGAGTAAAAGTTGCCTATATTTTTGATACTCAGTATAAGTACAAAGTAGCCCAAAAAATACTTAAGTACAGTAACGAAGTACATTTGCTCGAGTACTTTACACCTCTGTCGCACACAGGTGTGCGACGTTTGTGTGATTGAAGTATTGCAAACAAAATCTTTTCCCTTTTTAGTGTGGGTTTTTCGGCAAAAACAACAAAGACCCAGATAATGCACCCGAAAAAGAGAGACTGACTTCAGATGCCTAGAGAGAGACCTCCCTACCTCTCTCTTAGGGTAAAAAACACATATATAAATGATTTGCATGCTTGGAGCATGAACAGTTGAATTAACACATTCTAACCCACTTTAAACTGAAGCTCATGCTGTCTGTCAGTGTCGATTTGTGGTAATGGTTGAAGTGGCTTTTTGGCATTTTCTGAGCTATGCTCATACATAATCATCAAAATGCTACAAGAAAAGCAAACAAATCATGTAAAAAGGTTTACAGACTTAAGCAGCATCAGGGTTAAACGACTCAATCAGCTGTGTCTCAATCAGCTCCCTTTTTTCAGTAGTCAGGGCACTGATCAGGAAGTCGGCCATTTTAAGGGCTGTCTCAATCACTGAATTCTTCCACTGCATTGAAACATTTGAAGAGTTTGGTTCCAAAATGTGAATTATAATTTTGTCAAAACATGTTTTTTGTTATGTTTTTATTGTGTTTTATTGTGCTACTTTGCTGTATTTTTTAATTAATTACCCTTGAATCAAAACAAACCAACTGCAGTTTGATTGATATGAATTGGAATGCACAAATCGAAAAACAAGATTTTATAAAAAACTGAGTTATCTCGTTTTGGAACCCAACTCTTCATTTGTTCCCTAAAAATCGCTACAGTGCAATACAAAAACCAGTGGAAATCATCGCTAGACAGGAAAGGAACCACAATCTACTTTATATTTAAAGTGCCCATCTTATGACTGCTTTTCCACAAGTTATATAGGTGTATGAGTTCCCTAAAGCATATTTCAAAAGTTGTTTGCTCGAAATAGCTTGTAGGAAAAGATTGTTACCCATCTCTAGTAGCCTCTGTTTCAGGGCAGTTCAGATTGTGCCGTTTTGAGCTAGTCTTACATATTTATGAGCTGCTGCTCCTTTGATCGCGCCCCACTACTAACGTCATGTGATCGTGCGCATGCTCAGTGGTCTCGTGAGCAGTACAGACCATACTGTGTTATTATTTTATACATTATTATTATTAACGGTTTATGTTGCCAACAGACAAATCATGCAGAAAAGTATCACTAATAAGTACACTACAGGAGAAGAAACTCATGACACACAATGATTCCAGAGTAAATTGTGATGTTACGTTAGCAGTCACAACAATAAACTCGTTTTCCCTGGACAATGCTAACATATTCCCATTATAAAACATTTTCAAACGCATTATTTTCGCAAATTACAGAAATTAAGACCCGGCGGGGGATGTATACTGCTTGTGTACTGATGTATACCAAACTAACCGAGACCGTACGCCCCGGCTTTTCTGACGAGGCGAGCCTCTAATAACTTTACGGTCCGCATAGATATATACACGGTCCGGACCTCCCGCTAGCTTCTAGCAATTAGCACGCTTTTAGCTCTAGCATCATAAATGTAGTATTTTGTGACAGAAGATGACAACATGCAAAATACAACGTGACTTCTTACCTTTTGTGATGAAACAACGCGATCGCGAATCGAATCCAGTCTGTTTCAGATGTGTGAATGATCCATGAAAGTCCAATACATCCAATTACCATTTTTGTCCACAAATGCTTATAATCCGTGAAATATAGATACATAGTCTGTTGTTTACATCAGATTTTGCATGAAGGTCTTATCGCCTACAATCTGAGGACTGTTTGCGTCGTAACACACTGTATATAAGATTACTCCGGGTTCCAATAACCACGCGTTAAAACGTTGTTTTTAAAAGTAGGTGGGAGTATAATCCATAATATCCAAATAGCGCTGTTATTTCCGTGAGAGATGATAACAGCACAGAGGGTCTCATTCAAGTGACTGCTCTATGCTCTCTAGCTACCTGGTGGGTGGAGACCTGCGAGTGGGGTGGTGGGCGGGAAAATTCAAACTGAATGTGACGAAACGGTTTGTTACGTCACAACGGAGCTGAGTTTTAACTAGCGCAATCTGAGACTCAAGGCAGAGGACATTCAGAAACCTGTATCTCACTCAAAACAGCATGGATGGATTTTTTTCCAAGTTTGTATGCGTGTGGGAGCATCAGAGACACAAAATAACACCCCAAAACCCAAAAAAGTGAGTTTTTCATAATATGGGCACTTTAAATGTAATACTCCTCCAAATTTACATTTGATTGAATAGAGAATATTAAAAGTATTTTTCATACGTGTTTAAAAATAAAGTCAGAGATATGTTGGTTTTGCCGGTTGTTGATGAATAACAGCTGTGAATTATCACAACATGCTTAAGAGGTCACATCACATGAAAATAAGTGAACAGCGTTCCAATGTTTGTGAAGTGAGCTAGAGTCCTTACCAGATCCCAATCCTGCATACACGATATACTGATTCATGACGTTGGGAGGGGATTGAGACAGAGCCAAAGTCTGACTGCTAAGCTCTTTGAAGCCTTTAGATGTAGCTTGATTTCTTCTGGCTCCTTGGGTTTTTCATTATCTTTCTTTCTTTGCTTTTTGCACATATAGGGAAGAACCTGGGCAAAAGTAATGCAGTACGAAAGTACCAAAGCAATTTTCTCAGAGCCCTGATTACATTTGCATTACAAACTATGACAGCATGTTTAGCACGCAACCCTTGACAGAGCTGACAATATCACGCTATTTCCCTCGTGT
This sequence comes from Paramisgurnus dabryanus, assembly GCF_030506205.2. Classification (NCBI taxonomy): domain Eukaryota; kingdom Metazoa; phylum Chordata; class Actinopteri; order Cypriniformes; family Cobitidae; genus Paramisgurnus; species Paramisgurnus dabryanus. The sequence continues at coordinate 28,130,820 of NC_133359.1, read as the reverse complement.
AGGTTCAGAAAGCTTTTTCAAGCAAGAAAAGTGAAGTACTGATGCTGTCTTTTTTCTAATAATGTGTTGTTTTTCTCTTTTCATGTGTTACAGTACTGATCAATCTACAGGTTATTTAGTGCTCTAACACATCCTGAAGTTTGCTTTGTTTTTCAAAATAAAAGTAAATCAGGTTTAAATGTCAGGAGTTCCTGTCGGGACGAAAGTAACACTTGTTAATTCTGTCCAGCTGCTAATATTGTTGCATTATGTTGAGATATGATGCTTATTTAATTATATTTAATTTAAATAGTGTTTAAACTGTTGACATTTTTTTTATTTTCAAAAATTTAAGTTTGTTCTGTCGTGTTGCTTTTGAATCTTAAAATTTACAATGAAAATGTAATTGAATAATTTTTTGCAACAAAAAAGACAAAATATGTTTGCAGTTACATATATACAAGTCAGGTATGTAATAAAAACAAGAGACAAAAAATAAAAATAATACAAATAATAAAAGCAACACAAAAAAAAAAACAACATAAAAATCTATCTTGAACTGTTGTGTCACAGCTGATGAGGTCAAAAGTAACAATGCACTACTTATGTTCAAAGTAAAATTGCACTGAAGTCGTTTTACATTTGATCAAAATTCCACCTGGTATTGAAAAACCACACTTGTGAGTTATTGACCACATCAAAAATATATATCTGTCTAACATATTGTTTATAAAAAAAATACTTTTGCCCTTGCTCTCTCCTAACATTAACCTTTCCTCAGCCAGCTTCTTGTCTTCATTGAATGTACAGTAAATGTCTTAACTGATTGTTTATTTTTTTAATATCATGCTAGGCTTGCTACGTACACTGCAAATTTCACTACATCTTTTTTATACATCTTTGTTTGTGATTTTTACTGTAAATCTTTGCTTTTGAGTTTTTAGGGAATGTTAGCATGATTTGTATATTAATTATCTTTATTTCCGAACAGTGTGGATTTTTCGAACGTGCCAAGTATGATGATAGTGTAACCAAGTTATAATGCTGTGTGAATAAAGAGAGAAGAAAGAGATCATATGCCAGCGAAAGAGGACGGATTCTCTAGAGAAGAAACAATGGATGACTTCATGGAATGAGAGCGAAAGCTACTCATAGCTAATGGCTACCTGATAAGATCCATACTAGAGACACCTGACATAAGTCCTTTAACTATTACTTTTCACACACACACATCCACACTTTATGACCCACCCAAAGTGTGGAACATGCATCCACACTTTATGACCCATCATAGGCACAATATGAAAAAATGTTTGCATTAAAATATCCAAAAACTACTAGGACAGTGTTAATCTCACTTAGATTATCCCAAATGTCATCAATTTACTTTTTTTAAGCAAGTAGGAGTTGCTTGTTTTTAGTGTTATGTCTAGGATATGCTTAGTTTTGCTTTTGCTGCCATAGAAACCATAGGTGTGTGCGTCCGTGTGCCTGCGTGCGTCTGTTGATGTAATTCAATTATAGACACTGGTTTGACATTATTGACATAAATCTTAAAATAAAATGAACATGCATCCACAGAGGTAACATGTTGAGTTTATTTTAAGAAAACTTATTTCAATCATGTGTCTATTATTGAATTACATAAATCCAACAATATTTTTTTAAGTTAGCGCGCAGCTTTGTTGTGGTTTCTATCAAGTCACATGATATTATATTAAAATGTTACCGTTATAAAACTATTTCAGTATGTCATGCATAAACATAATTTGAAAGTTTTGTCAGATCAATTCCTATAGACACTGAAGGTGAAGACTAAGACTCCCATTGTTTTACGCTCTTTAGCAGCATCATCAAGCTGCACATCTGTTGTTCTTTAGTGATCTCTAGAACAACTATTAAGAGATTGTGTTAAAAATCTTTCTTGAAAATAACAAATTTATGATGATCAGACACAATTATTTTTCATTTTATGTCTGTTACATACGACAGTGTATGCATTTATTCAGGGTGCGATTTGCTGGGGGGATGCAGGGATTATCCCCCTCTGGTCTTTATATCAGTGCCTCCTGTTAATTTGTTTGCATTTCCGGTGGGGACAAAATGTATCCCCTATATATTTAATTATCTTTATTTTAGGCTGTTTATAAGTAAAAACGCAAACAAGAGTCAAATAAAATGTCTCCTGTGACAATAACATTAGGTGATAGCGTGAATTCAAGCCCGGATTTTCCAAATATTGCCAACCACTCATAGTCTATTTCAGCGCTAAAACAGCCAAATAATAAATTAAACCGATTCCAAGCAGCATATCATATTTTACAGGTCCGTCACAAAACAAATCTAAGACATATTACCATTGAGATTGAGACAGCAGAAACTACCGTCATTAGAATCAAAGAGAATTTGCAGGATGACACAGGAAAGCAAAAGAGAGGTCAAAAGTCTGTCATTAAACAGACTATTTTCTTAGGTTATATATGTCTAGTTAGAAAAGACATCAGACTATTTATTGTTATATTGAGAGTACGTTGTGCATTGCATTTTTATATTAAATATTATGATTATAAACAAGTGTTTTTGCATGTCTGGTGCAAAGCATAAAGATGGAATGCATCTAGGCATGTACAGTTCAGCTTCTTTGATGGTTTTATTAAGTTTCTGTAACAGAGGCCAGCTAGTCAGTAAAAGTAAACCTCACTCCCCAACCTCAAGAAGTGCTTTAGCAACAGAGATTAGAGCTTATGGCCTTTAGTCTACTTGTAAGAGCGTCCAACTCCAATTTTTTCCCCACAAATCGCACCCTGCACTTATTGCACTGCACTTTAAAATGCTTGATTCTGATTCAAGACATTCCAAGGTTTGTTATTCCAAGATAACAACCACCTGAAACTAATAACACACTGCTGCAAATCATTTTGACAGGTACAGTTTAATATTACACAAAAATAAATATGTCTTTTAATAACACATTATTTGGTATCATTTGTAAATATAATGTCATATACTGTGTGTTCGTGACATTTGAACGTCTTGTCTTATCTAAAAACCGAAAGTAAACAGGTTTTCTTCGAGGAAGGTCTGCTTTTATTAAAAATGAGCAAATAAAATACTTCAAATCAATATGTAATGCTCCATACCTGACTTATTAGGTAAACAGCCGTGTAATAAGCAGGATAATGTACAGGCAGCAGGTTGTTATCATGAAAAAAGCCCCTTTACACACTGATTGTACTGCCTATACATTATCCCTTACCAAAAGTATTTATTCTCAACCAATTTTTCTGTTTTAAAAAAGACCAAAGATTTGTATTTTTTTATTGTTTTAGTACATTAGGCATTTTGTGGGTCAATGCAGTGTTCTTTATTTCCAACTAAAATTGTCAGAATGAAAGTATGAAATGAAATTGTCCGAATGAAAGTGTTCAGGGTTTTGTTTTTAATTCTTTCTATTTTTTAAATGATTGCAGATTTATTTTCTGATTTTGCTGTACTTAAATTAGAATTTATGGAACAGGTTTTAGTAGGTATTTTAATATAATCAGAAGTTTAATACAATTTGGCTAGTAAAAACTGCAAAGTTCCGCTTTTAAGGGTTTGTTTCCCTGTTTTAGGCAATTTGAAAGTATCTGTATATATGTGTTGTTTGTTTGTATTGAGAAAAATGCCTAGAGAAAATTGTTAAATAATAAAACGTTTTAATGCTGTTTGAGTGTAAAGTGACTTTTTTTCAAACTCATCAGTGCTGTAAACCTCTTGGAATGTAATACATTTGTATAGCCTATGGGACGAAACCCAATACTGGCGCAAAATCACATGCCCTTTTCAGTTGTAAAATTACACCTGAGACCTTTTTACATTAGGTAAGGAACCAGATCATGACCCTTTTATGATAGCAATTGCATTACTGCTGTTAAAACAACAGTATGTCTGTTTATAAAAAAAATAAAAAATCTATATCCTGTAGGGATGTAACGGTATTATAAATTTCTTGGTATTGCGGTAGAAGATTTTCCCGGTACCACCGTGGTCACATGATCGGTAAAACGTAAGGTCTTCCGGGCAACACGTGTAGTTTTTTTCCGGTCAAGTAAAGCGAGTGGAGGGACGCGGGAACTACAATTCCCATAATCCCATGCGTGCTACTCTGACGCCTCTTTACAAGTGGACAGGTGTCGTGAGCAATCCAGTCCCCCCGAGCAATTCTGCCCCCCTAGGACCCCAATTGGTACCTAGCAGTAATGCCTGGTCAAAAACTTGTCATCGCGATATCTTGATGCTAATGGCTAATCGAAGCTGCGTTAGTGGTGTAGCAAGCTAGGTACTTTTTACAAAATAGAAGCATACAAAATATTTTTAAAATAAAAGCTTACAAAAATAATATAATTAATGAACTAATATTCATGTTGCAAACACGTGAGCAGCACGTAATGACACACGTAATCGCCTAAAAACCCAATTAATTGCCTTACACAACAAAAACACATTTCAATTTTATGTTATTGATTACTAAGTTATCTGAACGTGAAACATATTTTTTTAAACCTCAGGATTAAAAAAAATGACATTACGTTATTACGGTGAGTGCAACTGGTGTTTGTGTTAAGCTATTTTACCCGATAGCTGTATGCTAAGCTGGTACGTCACGTTAAGCTAATTAAAAAAAATCTAAGAACGAGATTTGGTAGATCTCACCACCTAGAGCATCAGTTATATACTACTATATTAAACGGATAATTTAAAATAGACCAATTGTAATTTTAACAACATTCTAACGATATAAATCATCACGAAATTTTGAAGGAATTGTAATAAGGCGCTACAAAGGCTACCCATGAGGAGTTTTTTCAGCCAATGGAATTACGCGGGGTCCTAGGGGGGCAGAATTGCTCGGGGGGACTGGATTGCTCATGACAGCGGCAATGGCGGAAGCAAAAGAAACACGTATTTTAAATATGATGTGTCGAAAAAGTTCGCGTTCGCTGTGACAAGAAACGAGGAAGGACAAAATGTGATGGACATTCAAAAAACGAGTGAGTAAATCCGTGAATGAGCAGAGTGTGTATGCCGTTTCTCAATTAGAAGGTTGCAGCCTCCTTAGGTCGCATATGCAGGCTGCATCCGTCATTAAACGCCTGGTGTATTTAAGTTAACTGAGTATTACATTCGCAAGTCATAAGCGTGTTACAATAATATACGATTAAATAAGAATAATAGTCAACTTGAAAAATGTTAATATTTTGAAATAAGACGGTCTTCGTTACGTATGCAGCCTACAAATGCGACCCATAGAGGCTGAAGACTTCCGATTGGGAAACGCGCCCCTGTATTAAGTGAGCTGACCTCAGCTCTAAGTCCAGCTACAATAAGTAAGCAATTTTCATTTTTTACTGGGTTGTTTTTGTTTTCAGGAATTGACCCATCTTAAAACCCATCATCTTTTCTTGATTCTACAATCACAACCGTTGCTTTCATAGGAGTACCAAGAATTAGCATTAATTTTAATAATAATTAAAACTAGGTCAATTGAGGGAGTCACTCAATTCTTAAAACCTGACTGATTGGGAGTTGTTTAAAGTCGACAAACTAAAATGAAACTTAATTTTTTTGTCCTTTTTATGAAAATTGTAAACACTTCACTACACTTTGTACATTGTAATGTTCAGTCTTGTTTAATAAACACTTATGGGAGTTTTTCCAAGTCTTCATTTGTTTTTTTTTCTTCCTGCAAATGTTTCAATAATTACCGTACCGTGGGCATCATACCGAAATACTACCGTACCGTGAATTTTTGATACCGTTACATCCCTAATATCCTGTAAAAAACACAACTAGTATTTTTGTGAGCAAACAAACTAGCCCCATAAATAATGCAATCACTTTAAAAAGCTTTTACTAATGATGACTAATACAAGCCAAAAACACTGCCAAATTTAAAGAGATAAGCAAGCATTCGCCAGGTCTTAAACAACCTTACATTATCGATCAAATCTGTTAGAAGTTAATTAGATGCAGAAATAAAATCATTTGCAGTTGTGATATCGTAAACTTTGCATCAGTAGTGAATGCTATGGAGAAAACTCTTCAAAGAATCCCAAAGCCTTTTTGAATAATGCCATTGGTATTCATAACTGCAATGGCAAAAAGCCTTTAATATGGAAAATAGAGGTGGGGCCCAGCCCTATATAATACACCATCTAGCTGATGTTATGGGGAATATAAGCTCGATATGAAGAGCAGTAAATATACACAGAAGTAATGCTCCAAATCCTGTTAGGTGGTAGCAAAAGCACATAGACAAACCCATCCATGAGCACTGAGTTCACTGGATACCATCACAGTGTGATTTCCAATCACTACAAGCCCCAATCTTAACCCGCAGGGGTCTAAGGGATTTTGGTGCCCTTGTGAAATTGGGGTCATATCTTACTGTATGAGATTAAAAAAATATCAATATCATCCTGGCCCTCATCCACATGAAAAAATACGTTGATTTGAAATTTCAAAAACACTTTTTTCTTAGAAAGCCTACATGCGTGGAGGCATAAATGCTACTGAATAATCTTGACACCTGAGGAAGACTTACTTATTGAGCCGCCTTTTAGGCAGGAATTTGAGAGAGAAGTCCAAGAAATAAGGTGAGGGCAAAAGAAATGTACTTGTTTTGTTTGTGGTTTATTTAAAATATAGCTAAAATATCATCCAAACAAATAAAGGGCCGAGGCACATTTGGGCGGGCAGGGGGGGTTCTGTAGCGCCCCCTATTATGCAAAAAAGTAGAGTTGATGCACTGATCATGCATACATGACTGCAGTTAACATGATGGCAAGAAATTGGAGATGTTAAATTGCAAACAGATTTTGAATATCTCGAACTCTGTTGCCATGGCGAGGTGACAAATTTATGGGAAAATCAGAGAAACAGGAAGTGTCTTATATCTAAGGCTTACATTGTCAGATTGTGATCGAATGCGGGATACATGTTTGGCCACATTGATGTGGCTATTGTGAGTCCAGGGCATGGCTCCAGAAAGTGTCTCAGTCTCAAAAGTGGATGTTTTTGAATGATGAACTTTTAAATAATCCTTCCAAGGGGATTCATGCGATTGATACCAAACTTGGTGAACATCATGCGAAGACATTGAAGATGCTAAATTGCAAACAGGTTTTTTATTTCTTGAACACTGTTGCTATGGCAATGCGTCAAACTTCAATTTCATATTCATGCATATTTAAAGCTCTTGGCATGCTCACAATAGCCTGAAATTTGACACACACATCACAGTTGTCAGCCTTTACATGTTGAGACACAGTCGTAGCATTGGGGCTCTCTAGCATCACCTATCATGTAAAATGTACAATTAGTTTTACCTACAGTCCTGAAACTTGGTACATGCATTAGTCTCATTGAGGCTGACAACGTTCAAAATAACATTCATTACCTCCAAACAGGAAGTCGGCCATTTTGGATCTAATACTGATTTTATTGGTCATTTGAAGGCACCAAACTTTTAAATGAAGAGTTTGGTTCCAAAACACGAGTATTTCAGTATTATCTGGTCAGTATTATAAAGTAAATTCTTAATTTTATGCAAAATCCGATATCCGCTGTGTTAATCTGTCATCTTTTCTTCCTTTCTTCCAAAACGTGATAAACGCAAGTACCCCTTCTCTGCAGAATGCAATAAATCCGCTCAACAAATCAAAGTGCCCCACGCATTGTAAACAATAATGTTGGTGCTTTATATACACAGAATCCTAGTTTTCTTCATCTTCTTTGTACTTCATGATCAACAAACAAATTAAAACAAAATAGTAATTTTGATGGCATTAATAGATCTGTGGTGGTGGTTTTCTGTGGCGGAGAAGAAACTTAAGCCATCAACATCTAATAATTTACGTGAGAGGCATGGGGGCGAAGGAAAAATGCAGGCTATTGCTTGTTCTCACGTGACAGCATAAAGCTTCTGTCATGCTAACACATTGGACCCAGGGATCTTATGAAAACTTTCCATTATTTTAACCAAAATCAACGAAAATCCAGCAAGACCAAAACATTTTACAGCTGACTGATGTCAAAAGAGTTCAGTGACAACGTCCCATGGATGACAGCAGCAATTACAGTGTTTTAATATAACAAAGTAAGTGTTTTGATTAATGCCATTAATGTTTATTTTTTAATTAGTATAAACGACTAGTCAACTAAATGAATACAACATGACACATTTATATATTGATTCAATAGATTTATAGCATTCTGAACAAAAATTGCCATGGATTTATTGCATTAAAAATAATCAGTTTTTATAATAAATCTTTGTAAATAAAATTATGGATTTGAAATGTTAAAGTTGCTATATAAAAGTTTGTAACAGAAAATAGTGATACAAACGTTTTTGTCTGTATAGCTAATTTTCCCCATTATGACAACTGTGAGGGGGTGAATTTTTTGTAACTTAACCTTTTAAATTATATTAAGGGTGTTGCCACTTGAGTGATGGTTGAACAGCCACTGCTGTCACTAGAGCAAGGCAGCAGTGGTTTCAGCCACCAGCCACCTCAGCTTCACCCACGTCCCACTTCTTTACCCATTTTCATATCCACAAGTGATGCCTGGTGACGCCAAGATGGCGACAGCAGGCACCCCCTACTATCGGCTAAAAAACAATCTCTAGAAACCTATTGGTGACGTCTTTGACACTACGTCCATCTTTTTTTACAGGTTTTTTTACACCTTGCATCATTTCTTATGAGCCACCATGTAACGTTGCGCCATAGTGCAAGGGCCTGTCATCGCTGCTTGCAGTTAAATTTTGGTTTTGACTCCTGATGTCTAAAAGTACTGTTTCTGTACTGTTCGTAATGGAAAACATTTTCCCTCAATTTGTGTCCCCGCAACCAAACTGATATTACACTAATTACATGAATGTGCTCTCGCTTTGTAATAATGCACTCCAATTAGGGATGCTCATTTCAGTTAATTTTCCCAACTGGCAACCACCGCTCGTTATCCAAGTTTTAACCGTTAAAGGGATAGTTCGGCCAAAAACGATATTAAACCCATGATTTACTCACCCCCAAGCTGTCCGAGTTGCATATGTCCATCGTTTTTCAGACAAACACATTTTCGGATATTTTAGAAAATATTTTATATCTTTCAGTTGATTAAATGTAATGTTACGGGGTCCAGCAATAGTCCACGACCTTCAAGTCCAAAAAAAGTGCGTCCATCCTTCACAAATTAAATCCAAACGGCTCCAGGATGATAAACAAAGGTGTTCTGTGGGTAATCCGTGCGGTGTTGTTGTAGAAATATCCATATTTAAAATGTTATTAACGTTATAAACTACCTTCCGGTAGCGCCGCCATCTTAGACTCAGGAGAGAGTATTAGCGTAAGTGTACGCACTTTTCTTAGTGACGTATGACAAATTCGGAGGGCGGGGGCACAGAGCAGCAGCAGCGAAACTCTGTACGCTGCGTAAGCTCTCATCCTGAATGCGGATCACTCCAAGATGGCGGCGCTACCGGAAGGTAGTTTATAACGTTAATAACATTTTAAATATGGATATTTCTACAACAACACCGCACGGATTACCCACAGAAGACCTTTGTTTATCATCCTGGAGCCGTTTGGATTTAATTTGTGAAGGATGGACGCACTTTTTTTGGACTTGAAGGTCGTGGACTATTGCTGGACCCCGTAACATTACATTTAATCAACTGAAAGATATAAAATATTTTCTAAAATATCCGAAAATGTGTTTGTCTGAAAAACGATGGACATATGCAACTCGGACAGCTTGGGGGTGAGTAAATCATGGGTTTAATATCGTTTTTGGCCGAACTATCCCTTTAACTGATAAGATTATAATATTGAATTGGCATTAAATAAAAATAAAATTGGCGAGTGTCTGTGACCCGTTAAAAATACAAAAAACCTTGCTTCGGAACTTCTCTCCAATACACTTAACATATAAATAGGCAAACACGCCAATAATAATAATAATTTCTTAACAAATTAAATAAAGATAAATTCTAAATTAAGATGGGAATTTGGCAATACCAAAAAAAGATGAAGGCTGCATACAGAATGGATCAACAACAGAACTTCGATTCAATTTTTTTTGCAACAAATCAAACACCATTTCTGACAGTGACAACAAAGAAAAACTGAATAAAATAAAATACAAAATGGGCCTACACTAAATCTTCTTCTAACTTATTCTTCTAATTAACAAATTAAGATGACAAAAAGAAAACTGAATTTGTTTGAAAACTGTCTTTTTTTCTGTCAGACAAAGTTTTTCGTAAAATAAAAATAGCAGACCTACCTCAACCCACACCTTTACTAGTTTTTATTTAAAAAAAATAACATGTATACATGATCTGGGGTTAGTCTGATACGCAGCCTGTTGACAGTCAGACCCGTGGCAGAAAACAACCTCTCCGATGGCACAGATGTCCCGGGATAACGGGCTGCTTTCTCATCTCCCCCGTAGTGCCCATTTACAAAGCAGCACACATTTCAATAAGTTTTGCAGCTTCTTTCTCCGTTTGAGGAAAAAGGGAAATGTTTATGGCAAGGAACCAAGACAGAGGCGATCAGTGCTGGTTTTGCCACCAGAGTATCCTTTTTAACCTGTGATGAACATATATCTCCTAATTAATACAAAACAACAATAATAATAATAATAATTATACTAAAAACAACTACTTCCATGCGGCCTTCCAGTGCCTTGCAGGCAAGGGTGCTGTGGTTAAGGTGCCTAACAAGCCGTCCAGCTGCAACGATCACCCGATGCACAAACATATTAAATCCGTCATTTACAGCGAGCTGTAGTGTATGTGCACAACAGGGAACCGAGTCCCAGTTCACCCATTCTGGAGAGTTTGCAGCCCCTATGTTGCGTGCATTGTCATGAACACATGCAGACACTTTCCCCATTAAGTCCCCATGTCTCTACTCCTTTTACTACCATTAAACAGATTCTCTGCATTATTTACTCAGATCGCTGTGCATCGTATCTTCTCTCTGATAACATGGCGGGCAAAGTTTGTTGCCATTCATCACTCAATGCTGGTGGATGTTTGCTTCGCATGCTCAACAAAATATTTCTGTAGGCAGTCACATGTGGTTGCGCGTAATGAAGCGCCCCGTGAGTTAACAAATAAAGGCTAAAAATAGTATTAATTTGATAGTATTTTTTAACCATGCAGAAGAAAAAAAAAGCTGAAGTTCCAAAGCAGAGCAGCTGAACGTCTTGCAACGGTAAATAAATATCTTGTTGTTTGAATACAATGCTGTCTCATTAAGAAAGAAACACTTGTATGTCTATAACAGCGCATGTTTTATCAATTTGAGCAGAGCCATATTATCCATAGACGGGATTGGGCGAGTGGGCAATCAGGGGGGCACAAAGCCAGGGCTCCAAACTGCAGAGTTTTTGACACAGCGTTAGCAGTTTTTTTTAACAAGTGTTCACGCATGTGAAGGGCACCAGTGACAACAATACGAAATGCAGGGTCGGGTTTTTACAGCTTATTTACATGAAGCGTCCCAATTGTTTAACTACACAGCCCAGGTAAAGTCAACACATTTCACTCAGAACCCCGAGAAGACGCGCCTGAGTGGGTTTAAAATTAAACATTGCAGAGATGAGAGATAGAGAGAACTTCTAGCCTACATTAACTACAAAAACATTACAGATTAGAAAGGTCTTAGACATCAGATGCTCAGTTAAGGAAACTGGATAGAAGACGAGAACTGTGTAAAGGATACAAGTATGTATGTTGCCATGCCACTCATCTCATTACAAGAATATGCTATCTGGATATAACTTACTGTATACGTATGTATCTGATGCCTTGAATTAGTCAAGAGGGTTGTATAAATATTTGGTTCATAACTTTTTATTCTAAAATCAACTGCATTAAGTCTTTTTAGTATTTTTCAGTAATGCAGTTATTTCGGGGGAAAATGTGAATAATTGCAGGCTGATTTAAGGTGTGCTCAAAATGTTCTGCTTGCGCTCCTAACATCATCTGTCAGGGGCTATGGTGCTCCCCTAATAACAAAAAGTTAGCCCTGAATAACTACACTAAATTTTCATAGATTTTCATTGCTGGCTTATTTTAAGGAAAGTGTAGTTCATGAGAGAGAACAACCAACCTTAGTGCACCTTCAAGAGACCAAGGTCCCTGTTCCTCAGCACAGTTTTTGCCAGGTAGGCCGATACATGTTGGATATGCTATTGGTATGGCTACAGTACAGAATAATCTACTATTTTGATCTTTAATCTCCTATTTCCCCCTCTTCTCAGTGGCATACATAAATATGTTAACCAAATTATACAAATTAGCTCATAAAACCAGAAAAGCTTTTTTCTTTCAAACATATTTTTATTGAACTTTATGCAATGCAAATGATCTTGTTTATTAATACATGAGTTCAGTTACAATGTATCTTGTTGGCGAGTAACCAGGGGTCTGAACAGTTGCATAAAACTTTACTCAAGTTGAACTACTCAAGTAAAAGTGTAATACTATTAATAATTACTTGAGTACTCAACATCACTTTTACACTCGTGATTATAAAAATGACAAATAACAGATGACATTACATCTGTCAATATCTCACTAGAGGAAAATTAAACACCAAACATCTCCATCTTAAGTTTAATATTATACTTAATATAAATGTTTTGTTAAAATGATACAAGTCACCATTATGGTGATCAGTGTTTGCTTTAGGATGGCTCTGGACCATTAATGTTCATTAATTTGTTTCTCTCGTTTATCTTTTCTTCCATCAACCGCTAGTGCTTCAGTCAGACAGGGAAAAGTTGTGTATTTAAAAAAAGAGGTGTTTTTATCTAAATTGTGTTTTGGCTGCTTTTTAATATTTGGATACATTTCGCAGTGATATTAAGTTACTATCGGTGCTTTTTCATTGCATAATACCCCACAGTTTGGTTTGGGTCAGGTCGTGCCAGCTCACTTCACATTGGCTTGGTTAGCTTTTCCATCTAGTTCAGTAACACTTCAGAGTGGAAGGGATTATATGTGCCCAGTAACGGAAAGTAGGGACACAAGTCGGATCTGGGCCATTCTGAAAGTGCAGTTTCTAAGCTTTCCAACGATGTGTAACACATGGAAATCTGGGGCCGTATTCACAAAGAATTTTAAGGCTAAAAGTAGCTCCTAACTGGCGAATTTAGGAGCAACTCCTAAAAATAATGGGCGTGTCACTCCTAACTTTAGGACTCCTAATTTTTTTCACTAAAAGTAATTCACGAAGCATTTTAGCCCTAAAAGTAGCACCTAAGTCTGGGACAGCTTAAAAGAAGTCGAGAGGACTCCTAACTCACTAAGACCTATTCACAAAGGATCTTAAAATGCCTTAGGTGCTGATCCTCCTTAACTCTTTCACCGCCAGCGTTTTAAAAAAAAGTTGCCAGCCAGCGCCAGCGTTTTTCATGATTTTCACCAAAGTTTAATGCCTTCCAGAAAATGTTCTTCTTTAAATATATAAACATACAATATACCAAATGAAAGAACAGACCCTCTGCTTTCAAACAAAAAAAACCGTTTCATCCTACCTTTAGTGGTTCTTTTGCAATCAGCTTTTGAATATGGGTAGGTTTTTGCAAAAACACCATATTTTGAGCAAAAAGCAGAAATAATTCCATTTTTATGACGGACTTTTCATAGAGATCCCATCCAGAGCGATCTTTAAAACAGACACGGACATGCAGCAGCTTGGCATAGGGAAATACTTCCGGTTTTAAAAAGTTGCGGAAGGGCGCCACCTGGTGGATAATAGCGGTATTGCGGAAAGACGGAATATCTCGTCATTGGCGGGGAAGCGTTTTCTCTTAATTGACGAGAAATCTCGTCAATGGCGGGGAAAGAGTTAACATGGACAGTTTCACCAACTCAAAAGCATTGCACATAACACTTAAAAGCACACTTTAATGTAAGCATATTGTTTATGACATTTGTTTCATAATTCATTACATTCATGACAAGCAGGAAGTTTTTTAGAATTACATGAAACAATAATGAAATTAAATATTTAATATTATAGGCATACCTGTTGCCATGCTAGTCTGTTTAAAGGCTGCAATCTCAACCCTCTACTGCGATTGTAATGCATATACCACCGCCTCTCGCATTCGTCCGGGGCATAGGTGTCATTTACACTGGGGACGCTGGGGACATGTCCCCACCACTTTTTGAAAGCATTTGGTTAAAATGTTCTGAAAAATCAAGCAATACCTGTGCGACTTACACTGCAAAAATGACTTTCTTACTTAGTATTTTTGTCTTGTTTTCAGTAGAAATATCTAAAAATTCTTAAATTAAGATCAATTAAGTCTAGTTTTTAGACCAAAAATATCAAATGTAAGTGATTTTGAGCATAATACAAGCAAAAAATCTGCCAAAGGGGTAAGAAAATTTTTCTTGAATTTAGGGTTTAAGATTATTTTGCTTACCCCATTGGCAGATTGTGTAATACACAAAATCACTTAAATTTGATATTTTTGGACTAATAACTAGAATTATTTTCTTGGGTCATTTGCTCATCAAGAAAAAGCATCTTAATGTAAGAATTTTTAGATATTTTTTACTGAAAACAAGACAAAAATACTAAGAACATGTTTTCTTGAAAATCATTTTTTGCAGTTTATGACTGGTTTTGTGGTCCAGGGACACATATGTTGCGTTGTGTGCTTTTGTGTGTTTTCTTTTACATATGTAATGAATTTCATTGTAATCACTGACTTTACGTGTTGCTGTTTTCTACAGTATGGTGCTTTGGCACTGTTCGGTTAAACTAGTGTTGTAGGGACTGTACATGTGCAGTCGACATTGTTGAGGGTTTTATGCTGAGTATTTTTGTGTTGTTGACTGGCCTATGCTATTTTTTATGCGCAGTTATTCAATATTTTTTTATTTTTCCCGTCCTGCTGTAATGTTTTTTTTTCATCTGATCTTTTGTCCCCACCACTTTTCAACACAAACTGACGCCCCTGGTCCGGGGTCCGCGACATAAGCGGGAATGCTGCATTGATCTGCAACAAATCCTCTCCCATCAGTAATGCGCGGGTTGATCCGAAATGAGCGGATGCCTGAGGTCACCCACGGTTACGAGTCATCCAAAAATATTTTTTATGATATTCGGTCGCGTTCCGTCGGGTCGTTTGAAATAAAGATGGCAATTGCCAGTTGTTTTGTACATTGACCCGTGCATCACTTTCTCGCATGTCTCACGCTTAGTTTTGCTTGATATCTCCAGCACCAACTGGGCCAGCAGCAGTAACTGATCCTGCATCCATTTGGGCTTTCTTTTTCGTTTTGGCGAGTTCATAATCCACCATCATTTAATTATTACACTATTAGGCAGGCTTCTTTAATATGGGCAACATTTCCTTGTTTTAAGTAGTCTATTTAGGCTAATAGGATGTACATTAATCAAGCAAGTGTTAATGCAATGTCGTTTTTTATTATTAGGCAATTGGCGGTTTTCATTTGTATTAGGCTACCTTGATTTAATTTAATTAAATTCACAACTTTTCTTTTATATATGCATTTCGATGGCATTACTATTATTATTTTGTATAGGACACAGACATATTTCGATATTGTAATTCCATGATTTGGTGCGTCTGTGTTATGTTCCGCATGACAGCCCCTGTCATCTAACAACCAATCACCGTGGTCATTGCGAGGCAGCTCGTGCATGAGAATTGACGTCATCCGTAGCAACGAAGTTTCACTCTTAGTTTAGGAGTTATCATTTTTCCTTACTAAAAGTAGGTCTGAAAGGCGTTGTGAATAACTTTTAAGAGAAAACTCCTAGCTAAAATCTTTTAGTGCGATTTAGGAGTACTCTTAGTGGTAAGATAAAATGCTTTGTGAATACGGCCCCTGATAAGATTTGGAGAAGTTGTGGCCATTTGAATATAGGAACTCAGAAAAACTCAAACCGCCAAAAATGGACTCTTCTTTCCAGCTGGGGGAGACAATAGGGCTCATTTACATCTCATTTAGCTAAGCCATACCCCCTGTAAAGCCGTTTTGAGTTACAGATGTTCTAGCATCATATGTAGTATTTTATGACCAGTGTTGGGAACGTTACTTTAATAAAGTAATTAGTTATAGTTACTAATTACTTCTCCAAAATAGTAACTGAGTTAGTAACTGCGTTACATTATTATAAAAGTAATTAATTACCAGGAAAAGTAATTACTGCGTTACTTAAAAAAATCTAATATTTCAAATAACTTGAATACCCCTTACAAATTAAATATGTTAAATGACTAAAATGAATACTAAAGAGAAATTACATATTTTTTGGCAGCATGTGACGATTTGAGGTGCTTTATTAGATCAGAATTACTTGCCACAGACGTGGAGAGACTTTTTCTTCATGGGCATAAGTTGCACATTACACAAACATTATTGCCTTTCACCTCAACAATGGAAAAGTAGTGCTTTATACTTCGTGTTTGCGATCGCTACCTTTGAGCTTGTTGTACTTGCCATCACCCTGTCGCCGGTGTTTTCGGAGTGATTGATGCGCGATGACCGGGCTGCCTGTCAGTGCTTTGAGATGGGGCACAGTCAGCAGCAGCACCGCTGCTCGTTGAGAAGAGAAAACGACGCGTATTTTCATGTCAGTCTACAAATGTCTCCAACCACGTCAGAAAAGATAGCTAGATTTGTCCTATAAAGTCGCTAAAGTGATAGAAAGTTGCTAAATCTAGCGACAACGTGACAAAGTTGCTCAGACTTTTTTACACTGCTCGCTCGCTCAGACTCTTAGTCGGACTGTGCGAGTGGGCGTGCCTGTTTGTGAACTCTGCCTCTGGTTGGCTAACGTTGGAGACTAAGCCAATCACCATCAGCTATGTGGTTCTCCCACCCCCTCTAACACACAGACACACCAATCAGCATCAGTTATGTTTCTCCCAACACACACACACAAGAGAAAATCAGTGTTTGGCTGAGAGAGTGAGCATACGCGGGTGAAAATCACTTCAGTGAGATCAATTTTAGTAATGCGCAGCATTTTAATGTCAGTAACGATAACGGCGTTATAACGGGGGAAACAGTAATTTATTTGATTACTCGTTACTGAAAAAAATAACGCAGTTACTAACGCCAATTACTTATAATGCCGTTATTCCCATCACTGTTTATGACAGAGGCCGGATGACAACATGCAAAAATAAACAGGATTTTTTACCTTTGTGTTGATCACAAGTCGAATCCAGTCTGTTTCAGATGTTTGAATCATCCAATGACCATTTTTGTCCACAAATGCGTATAATCCGCGTAAAATATAAATATACAGTTTATTATTTACATCAGATTTCGCATGAACGTCTGGTAATACAATATAATATACAATCTGAGGACTATTTACATCGGGTATATGAGATTACACTCCGGTAATTTACGTTCCGTTAAACACATGAACCCGCCTTCAAAGTTTGTATTTAAAATAGGGAGGTAGTATAATAGATAATCCAAACAGCGCCGTCGAAAACGTGACGTCCTTTGAGGATGTAACCAATCTCTCGCTCGTTCGTCCATCAGCCAATGACTTCATGGAAAATATTGATAAACAAAGCATGTAGCCAATTATATAACGAATTCAACGATCTCTGTGTAACTTATGTGTGTTTGGACTCATGCTGCGCTGCAAGAACTGACAGAGAAGTACCGCGAGAGTGAGTCGAAATTAAACTACTCCGTAAGATTTCTTGAAGAGCTCTCGCGGTACTTTGACGTCATCCAACTGCGGCGGCGCATAAAGTCAGTGACGCGGCTGACGTACGATGCGGCTGACTGTTATTTGTTCCACCCCAGATTCTTTTATTTTTCTTATGTTTTGTGCGCCCAAGCTTCGTTTACAGTCTGGGGAGACGCATGCTATAAGTTTGAAAAAAAAAACTTAGCAAACATGTCTGAGGAACAGGGCAGCCACATCACTACAGTCACGTGACTTCACACTCGAGCCGGAAGGTAGGACAATCCTGAATAAAGTCGTAATTCTTGCTATTTTTGGACCAAAATGTATTTTCGATGCTTCAACACATTCTTACTGACCCACTGATGTCACATGGATTACTCTGATGATGTTTTTATTACCTTTCTGAACATGGAAACCGTACATAGATTTTCAATGGAGGTGACAGAAAGCTTTCCGACTAAATCTAACGTTAAAACATCTTAAACTGTGTTCCGAAGATGAACGGAGGTCTTCCAAGTTTAAAACGACATAAGGGTAAGTCATTAATTACATTATTTTTGGGCGAACTATCCTTATTTAGTAGTCATGGTGTTCCCTTTGGGGGCGGGGGCAAAACACAAGCCGCTTATATACAATATGTAAATATACACATAGACAATGTGTCACTGGTTTCCGTGACGGGTCACATATGCGTGTCGTTATTTTTGCACTGCCTACTGCTGTGACATTATTCAAATGAGAGCGTCGTTGTACATTCCCATAAATACATTTATATCTCACTCGGCCACAAAATCAAAACTGACCACCACAAATTGTTTGCACATCGCGTTTATCATTACCTCTGTCTCACATGACAGTTTTTGTACAAACAAACACCTGTGGCATTAAGTCGACACGCTTGGCTGAGCCTCATGTAATTTGCAAAAATGCTGTACACAGGGGTTACTTGAGTGTAACCTTGTTCCCTGATAAAGCGGAACGAGATGCTGCGCTGCTAAGCGCTATGGGGAAACATCTTTATTGTTGACCAGCTGAATATAGTGTGCAAACACGTCAATGAAATTGACCCGGTGGTATATAGCCTCGGTTGATGACGACATCACAGCGCACCCGATGCGAGGAGAGATATTATCTCTTAGAGCCATACTCTGTTCGGCCAACGCGGTGCTATCAGTAAGAGGCAAGAGCCTTGCTGGCAAACTCTGGCTAGAACCTGCAGGAGCAGCGCCACTGGAGGAAACGCATAGAGGCGCTTGCTTGGCCATGTGTGCGCCATTGTGTCCAGACCCAGGGGGGCTGGGGGACTCAGAGAGAAGTAAAGGAGACATTGCGCTATCTGAAAAGAGGCCAAGAGGTTCACTTCCGCTTTGTTAAATCTGGTCCATATCTGAAACCCTATGTCTGGGTGGGGTTTCCATTCCCCAGTCGATAATGTCTGCCTGGACAGTAAATTTGCTCCTACATACAGGTTCTTCCGGGATGTACACTGCTCTGAGTGACAGGAACTTGTCCTGAGCCCAGATAAATATCTGCCTCCCTATCCTGTTCAATTTGCGCGAGTGCAGACCTCCCTGGTGACTTATGTATGAGACTGTCGCTGTTTTGTCCACCCGCACTAGGACATGACAGCTTCTTAGTTGGGGAAGAATGTATTTCAGGGCCAGAAATACAGCCGTCAGCTGATATTGTTGTTGTTTGATGTGCCAACCGAGCTGATGACCCTCCCATTCCCCTTGAGCTGGACGACCATCTAAGTTTGCACCCCAGCCCGTAAGGGAGGCGTCTGTCATTAGCCGTCTGCAATGACAAGTCGCCCATAGCGTGGGACCCAAGGCAAGAAATCGGGGTCTTATCCACATAGTTAGTGTACGAAGCCCGCGGCACGTCACTTTTATTAGCCTTTGAGGGTTGGCCCTTGGATGAAACCCTCTGGCTCTCAGTCACAACTGAAACGGCATCATATGCAACAGCCTCAAAGGAATCACTGTGGATGCTGATGCCATGAGCCCTAATATCCTCTGATATTGTTTCACAGTGAGATCCTGGCCTAGCCTGACTCTGCTCAGGGTATGTTGAATGGTCGCGATTCGTGCGGGAGACAGATGTGCCTGCATTGTAATCGAATTCCAGACTATCCCTAAATAAGTTGTTCTCTGGGCATGAGAAAGAATGCTTTTCTTGGCGTTGAGTCTCAACCCTAGAAAAAGAAGATGTGCCAACACAATGTTTTTGTGTTGTAGCGGTACCTCTCGCGATTTTGCTAGTATTAGCCAATCGTCCATGTAATTTAAAATGCAGATGCCCCGGAGTCTCAATGGAGCCAGTGCTGCATCCATACATTTTGTGTATGTGCGGGGTGATAAAGCTAGGCCGACTGTAAGAACCAGGAAGTATCTGCTGTAAAAGCCTGACCTCCTCTCTGGAAGGGGAACATGTTCTCTGGCCCCTTTCATCAGTAGAGTTTGTCTTTCTTGCAACAGTATGTGCGTTCGTTCCAGTCTCAGGGAAGTGAATATCACGCCATTGAAGTGCGGAGGACGACGAATAAATTGGATTCTGTATCCTATGTGTACTGTGCTTATTACCCAAGCAGAAACACTTGGCAGAAGTTTCAACGCTGCCAGACTCTCTGATAATGGTATTGATTTTATTATTTCCTCTTCGGGCAATGCTAAAAAACCCGGCACGGGGGGCCTTTAACATTGAAGATAGGGGGCCTTTAACATTACGCTGGAAACCGCCGCCCCCCGCAAGACCAGAGGCAGCGGAGGTTGAGAGGCTTTGTAAAGGCAGTGGGACTGAGTGATCTGATGTAATATGATATGACCCGCCCCGCCAGCGAGCCCTACTGTAGAGAGTGGAACCGTCAGGATTGTTTCTTTTTATGAATGAAAGTGCTGAGGTTCGCCCTTGGAGCTGCTGAGTGTGACGAGTCGATTCCCAAGCTCTTCGCGGGGAAACACGATTCGCTACGCTATCCTTTTTAATGTTCCTTGGCTTTGAAAGACCGGGAAGAGGTCGGGTGACCATGAGTGACAGCTCCTCCCCTTGCATGCGGTGAGGCAAAAACTGTGTGAATATTCCCTCATGCTTTTTAACTTCAGTGAATTTCGGGACAACGGAGTCAACCGCATCACCAAATAAACCCAATGGGGAAACAAGAGCATCTAAAAGAAAAGTCCTGTCCCACCCACGTATAATGGTTCCGACGCCCATGGCGATGACGCAAGTAGTGACGATTCTTTCAGACCAATCAGTGATCCTCAGTATTTTCACATCACATTTTAGTATCAGCTCAGCTCGCTTGGAACCCCAACCAAGGTGGTAATATAAAAATTATTGGGTACTACGTACTGTAACCAGGTTAAAAGCCCCCAAAAGTAAGCTGACCCAAACTGAGGGATACTACAATTTGAAAATGGCATATTTGACCCCGCCTTGATTCGGTTGTGTGTGACACCACACTAGTGGTGTCCAAGTGACACCACTAACACCGCAGAGGATGCCATGTGAGCCAGGAGCCTCTGAAATTGGAACTACAGACTTTCTGCTGAAGGTACCTATACAAGCAAGCACTAAGCAAGCAGTCTCTGCTGAGAGACCAACTTTAAACCAAGAGCTTGCTCTTCTCCTAATTGACCTAAAGCCCCAAATGGCCGCAGCACTTGTGGTCGCATAACACTTTGCGTCAGCTAGAATCAGACCATCATAGACAGATAGTTAAAGATGCAAATGCCCTGCTCCTTTAAAGTACCCAAAGCCTTTGTAAAGGCCTTTGTAAAGACACAAGGAGACAGGGCCAGACTTGGAGTGGCGGACTGAACTAAGGCAGGGGTATAAATACACAGATGAACACAGGAGAACACAGGTGAAAACACTAATGACGATGATGACACAATTAACAGGTGCAGACAATTAAACATGATGGCAAATGAAGGCAACTAAGGGAATAACGGTTACAGTACTCCCCCTCTCCCTAGGGGCATCCAGCGTTGTAACATAAACAACACTGAAGTGGAGGGGGGAGGCAACAACAAAGAAAAAAGTCAATGGAAGAAAGGTGGTGACGACGGTGGGGAGGAGCCCGAAGAAGGAGATGCCTGAGGGCATGCCAAAGATCAGTCAGATGGAAGCCCCAGGGTGGAGTCGCTGGAGGGAGGAACCATGGTGGAGAGATGCGACTTATCACCCTGTAGAAGAGTGACGTGACGACAGCCATGAAGAAGGTGACCAGGGCGGAGCCCAGCAGACAGAGAGCCCGGGGGAAGCCAAAGTTCTGGAGGGCCAGGGCAGAGCCGACAGGTATGGTGTCTGATGCAGGGATCCGGAAGCCCGCAGCGGAGCCAGAGCACCAGAAGACCGAGGCGAAGGCAGCGGGAGGGAAGAGCCCAACAGAGCCGGCAGGATGGAGTGATGAGGCGTAGCCAGAGGAGTGTAGTCCAGAAAGGAGGATGGGACGATAACCGACCAAGGCGGGGCCGAAGGGATGAGGAAGCCTGGTGGAGCTGGTAGGGCGACGAGCCACGGTGAAGGTGAGGGAGTCTTGACTCAAGGTGTAGCTGATGGGTCGGAGGACTGAGGCTGAGTCAGGGTCTCGGAGGCTGCAGGTGGAGACATGGAAACCACCCCTGAGACAGCTGGCAGATGGTTACGCCCCAGTTCAGTGCAAAGGCAGTAGTCTGGGAAGGGGGTGTCAGGAACCAATAAATAAATTCTGCTAGGTGTTTCTCGAGGGAGTGATCTCCTTGCTTCAGGCACAGAAGGCGGACAACAGTGAAATCCATAATAGTGCGACAAAGAATAAAAAACACTAACTATGAGCGCCGCTTAAATTGTAGGTCATTTCTACTGTCACATTTATACTAACATAAGGAAGACAATGAACACAGGGATACAAAACACTGGATGCTTTAATTCCACAGGATGATGATGAAAGCAGAACACAGGAAACACAAGGTAACATTAATGAGAACCGACTGGGACTGAACTTCTTCTTCTTTTTAAGTTTAATCGCGGTTGGCAAACCAAACTTAAATGGTCCCTTCCCACCACCTATTAGATTGGTGTGTGGATGACATTATGGTAGTAGTGACCTAAATCCTGTTAATTAAAAGAGTATTTTTTAAGAAATTAAATATTGCTTCATATACTTTAAACTGCTTTGGGCCATTACCTAATAATGCTTGGCTAGAAAAGACCACCATTTCAATCTCTCTTAATGCTTGAAATAATTTAAAGGGGACAGAGAATGAAAAAACATTTTTACCTTGTCTTTGTTGAATAATGGTAGTCTACCCGCATTCATGAACATACAAAAAGTGCTAGACATGCTAAACATCTCAGTCTTATAGAAATTCCTCTTTTAGAAATGTCAGCCAGAAAACGGCCCAATCTGAAAAACTGATGCTTATGACATCACAGGCATCTAACTGCCCCTCCACTTTAAAATAATTGGCTACATTTTTTGAGTGGCAGCAAAGTCAACCAATCAGTAATGAGATTTAGTTAAGCCAATAGGGGGAGCCAAATAGGTGCAAAACCACTTCCCCCTAAAAACCACAAAATCCCCCACCCTAATAGAGCTATCTGAGAGAGGTTTTTAGGAAGCTTCTAAGGCATTACAGACCCAAACAAAAATTTTTTTGTCTACATGTCACATCACAGAACACGGATAAATACCCAGTTCAATCATTCTATGTCACCTTTAAATCTTTCTCTTGCATAAGCCTCACATTTTAGTAAAACATGTTCAACTGTTTCTATATTTTCCGAACTACATTTTTCAGAATACCCAGTCTGGGGTTTCCCAATTCTGACCATACTTTGATTTAGTAAACAATGGCCAATGCACATTCCTGAAATGAAAACATTATATTTTCAATGCTTCTTCTTTCGAAACCAACTGTTCTTTAAATGTTATATAAATGTCGACCCTTATTTCCACTGCCCCACTCATTTTGGCAGAGGTGTACAAAGTACTCAAAAATGTTACTCAAGTGAAAGTACAAGTACTGAGTGTAAATTTTACTCAATTAAAAGAAAAAGTATCTGGCCAAAATAATACTTGAGTAAAAGTAAAAATGTACCACATTAAAATTGTACTTGAGTATTAAAAAAGTAAAAGTAACAGGAAGAATGAAAAGAGATTCTTGTTTAAGCTAAAACATGAAGTGAATGGACCACATACAAGGTTTTATCCTGCTTTACAACGGTTTGTATTTAATTGTATTTAATTATCAAACTATAAGACTACTACCTAATTTCAGTATGCAACATGCTACTCAAAGTTTTAAAACCTCGAATTTAACCTGAAATTCAAGCTCTATTAAGCCTCTCACGGGCAGCCGATGCAGGAAGAGGTGTATTAGACCGTGTTTACACTGTCAATACAAATCCGATTTTGTGCATATCCGATAGGAATCCAATCACATTTAGAACGTGTGAATGGCCAAAAAACACATGAAATCTGTTTTTTAATCCGTTTCAGGCTATACCCAGAGGTGAAATCGCATTTCCGGAAATCCATTTCAGTCTGACTGCCCTGATCGACTGATCGCATTTGTGTAGCTTTTTGATTACATCATGCTGTTGCGTCACGTAAAACGTAAACATGTCAGACGTCGAAATAGATTGTCATGCTAGTCATTGCCATAGAAATAATACTGAAAACGTCCGAACGCTACAGGAGGCACAGACCGGATCTGAACGTAGGACAGCTGGTATACAATAAACTTTAAGTTTATCTATGAAGAGACACTGTAAAACAATTAAACCTCAGGTGATGCTGTTAACCTAGATTTTTATCTCGGGTGGGGCTGTTACAGATCTACAACTCTTTTGTTCTCATAATCTCTTCATCACAAAGGTTTTTACCCTGAACAGTTTTCTTAACCTTCAGGCTCACATCATTGGGTATCTGCTGAATATATATATGTTATGTTGTTCTGAGATTGCAATTTTATATTCATGTGTAGTCTCATTTTGAAGTTCATGATGCGATGGTTAAAAAGGTCTAATTTCTATAATTCTAAGAGAAAGTGTACCAACGTTTAGAATTTAAGACATAAACTTCTGCGAGGGGTGTCACCTCATGAGGAGATCTAGATTACAGATGGTTAACAGTACCATTTGGTACTCCTTCTGGTCATGAGGACTGACCAACCAGTCTCATTCTGTGTATACAGGTATAAAGCTAAGTTCACACTACATGATTTTAAGCCAGATTTAAGCCCGATTTGCAAATCGTTCGCTCGCCGACAGGTCGGGGTGTGATCGGGTGCAAATCGCGGGGGATTAGCGGGCGATCGACCTTCGCCAATCTGTTGGTATGAAAGAGCCAACAACGCATCAAAGACGCTCGCAGACGCGTCGCCGACACCAGAAAAATATCTAGCTTGTTAGATATCTGGAGCTGTCGCGCGACTCAACCTCCTATGATGTCACGAGCTACAGTACAGCCAATACGACGAGGGGTTGATGTCACACGGAAAGATGAGCAGCATGTCACCAAGAAAACATTGAACTCAGGCATAAATGTCTGTATGACGTTTCACATATATTTACCACAACTGCGCTGAGAAAAAGAAACGGTGGAGAGAAAGAGCAAACGCTGTAAAACAGCCAGGTGAGCAAATGTTATTATTACATTATCTAAATGTTATAGGGTAAAATGTAAATTAATTGGTCATATTTCCATATACATGCATATTATAGAAGCTAGCGTAATCCTATTTTTATATGTCTGTAAAACATTATAAAGTGTATAATTCTTTTTACTGTAATTCTGTTTATTGTTATATATTGTGTATTAGAGGATATTCAGTTACATTACAATCTGCCTTTTGTACCAGTCGAAAGAGCTTGTAAACAAAGGAATAAATTCTCATATTTAGTTTGAATAGACAAATAAAATAAAGTGTGGAGGTAAATATTAACTGAAAACATTGCATTTATTTATTGATTTTAGACTTTACTGTTGTACAAGTGGACTCACAAACAACTAGGGATACATTAACTTCATTTGGGAACCATGGCTTTGGAATTGAGGAATATTGAAGACCCAGTTCTATTATCACATCTCTAAAGAAGCATAATGGTGATGCTATACAACGCCCAGGAGACTGACAGAAGCAGATCAATGTTGTCACCTGAACAACCTACCCTATGCATATATCATGCATGACATGTGCGGTCCGGTCCCGATATGTTTTTGTTTACAAACTATTGACTTTACTATGTATTACATTTATCAATAAGGTGATTAAACTTGTTGAAGGGTTTAGATTGAATTTCCCAGTGCTGTTTCATGAAATAAATGGTCTATCGAAAGTAATACATTTAATGCAACAAAGTATAAAAGTATAAAACACATTGTCATATTTTACAAAAAACGCCAATATGAATAGTGCTTTATAGCCTTGCATTGTTGTTTGTGCAACTTGAAAACAATGTAGTACATTTGAATGTATATGATGTGGACAGACAAAATACACATTGTTAGAACACGTGCGGTGCACCACATTAACACAATTAAACATTACAAAAATCCCTATGTAGAGCCCTTTTAAGGGCTGGGTGATATATAAATATCGTAATATAATTGTGTGTGATTGGCTGTTAGATTAATCCACATTGAGTAAAAATGCCCAGAGCTTATCATCACAATCCCCATAAATTTTTAGCATGATCAGATATGTTGATGTTTAGTGCCGTAGTATAGAAACATTGTTAATGTTCTGTGAATAATGAGTGTGGATCAAGAAATAAAGTTAGTACAAGGCACTTAATTGCAACATGCAGATTGCCTTTATTTGTTACATTCCTGCACCTTTTGATTTGTATGCAATTAAAATTAATTGAATAATAACACAACAATAAACAGAATACTTAAAACAATGAAAAAGTGAACCACATTGTGTTCTTTACAAATACAGGACTTTAGAACACACAAGAAAACGAATGTCCTAAACTGACAATAACTGGCTTTAATCTGCTGTTTGCAGGGATAACTCTACATCAGTTCCTTTTAAAATGTGTTGAACTTGCCAATAAACAATACCCGCTGGTAAGACAAAGTAGTCCCGCATCAGAGTGCATTGCACTTTTGCTGTTGCCATACAATTGCGATGTGAGGTGGTGTTCATCGGTTGAAAAGCACCCATCCCACGATTCTTCCATTGACCATCAACCATGTTTTGGTCAGCAGTCTGCTACAGCTGGAGTGGTAGTAAGTACCCCAAAGCAATGTGGAAACTGCCACTTCCTTTCGAAGTCCACGGCTATGCCACTCTCCTTCCGTTGGTGGTGTCTAAAACAATAGGACACACCAAATGTCACTGATTAAATTATTATATATTCAAGACTACAGTTTCCAATGGGTTTATTTGCATAGTTATATGTAGAACAAACACCTTGGGTCTCATTTATAAAACTGTGTGTAGGATCCTTACTAAAAGTCTATGTATGCACAAAAGCCAAAAATGGCATATGCCAAAAAATACAGACAAAGCAATGTTCCCTTTCTGCAAGTGTGCGTACATTAATTATCTTCTGATCCCACCATGCAAGCCTATTCTCCCATTAAGTTTTTTTTTTTTTAAAGATCACAACATTTGTGTGGTAACTGGCGTACGCATGTTTCCAGAACTGTTTTGTGCATACGAATGCTTTATAAATGAGACCCCTTCTTACTTAATCCATATAAATAAGTATAAAGATAAACTAGGGACTAAACAACATGTAGAAAAACAAATACAATATAAGGTTTGGAAGTAATTTTATATTTATTGCTGTGTTAACATAATTCATGTTTATACACAAAATACTTTAATATACACATAGTGTAAGCTCAGATAAAATTATGAAATTAATGTATACAGGTATGTATAGACATAAAAATAAATATTACTTGTGCTTTTCGGAACTATATCCCTGTTTCTAATAATAGTTTTTACTAAAATACTTTTATCAAAGACAGTCAACTGCTGATGTCCACAATGTTATGGGTGTTCTTTTTTTTTAAATGAAGTAGTATAGATAGATAGATAGATAGATAGATAGATAGATAGATAGATAGCTTTATATTTTGTAATAACCCTACCTTCAAGAAATCGTCCTTTATAACCGGGTACAGAACAGAACAGGTATCCAAAACTATTTGTGGGATGGTGCTGGTCCCCCATCCTGGACTTGAACCTGAGGGACTTGAACGTGTCACCTGCATGACACCAAAAAGTTCAAAAACATACCCAGACAGAAAAAAACGTAATGACAACATTCAGTTCATATTCGTTTGAAATGAAATCACACAAACCTGTTGCATAGAATCGCAGGGTCAAAGACAAACGCTCTCCAAGTCATGCTTTGCGAAGCCTGTCCTATTCTATTTGAACGATAATTAAATCAAGAAACACAGCTTTTAAACACAGTAGACAACACGTTGATATTTTAAATGTGATCATAGCCAAACATAAGCATGATGCCGCTATATTTCCTATATAAACAAGCTGTACTCACCTCCAACTCTTAAATCCCTGCTGTCCGCGTGTGGTGTTGATCCACCTCTCCACATACACATCTCTTCATTTTTTTCTTTTGCGGCTTTGCATCGCGCAAACGGTTTGCAGCACTAATTTCTGTCTGAAGTCTATATATACAAACAAAAGTTTTGCGCGTCGTCTTGATTCTTCTTCTGTGGGTTTACTGGTGCGCGTGTTGTTTCGCGTCACTTCCGGTTTGTTTTATCGTGTGATTTTTCGTGACAAAACGTGGTTTGTGGACAAGATAGAATCGCCGGGTGATAGAGTTGTTCTCAACTCGTGTAGTGCGTTACCTCCTGTTGTGGGGCAGTCACGTTATGTCGCGTGGTGTGAACTGATCAACAACGTGAACACTCCTGATTTCACAGAGAGCAAGTCATGTAGTGTGAACCGCACAGTTCGGACCAACGTTTTAAAGTCATGTAGTCTGTACGAGCCTTAAGGTGGCTTGGCAAGAGATTTGGGGAAGCATTCTTTAGCAAGAATCTAAACACACTTTGGGTGGGTGTATTCAAACATTATGGAAAAAATCTTTAACAAGAGTCTTTCTACACCACTTTGTGGGTATTATATCCATGATGGAAGTACTCTGTAGCCAGAGTGTCTTTGGCGAGTTATGACTTTGTAACTTTTGCAACTGTTGATCATTTTAAATAATTGGACTTGAATCATATTCTGTATGATATTCTTAAATTGATGTTTGAAGCTGAAACCTGCCTGGTGAAATAAATTGTTATTATTGATTCATTTTAATTCTTCCAAAATTGTATTGATTTATTTGAATTCTTCAGAAATGATTATTTCCAGTAGATTAGAAGGAGTCTGGTATTATCGCAAAATTAATTCATTATGTCAGGATATGATCATACTAGCGTTTTGATGTTGAATGGGGTATTGGACACATTCACCAGAACTCTCAGATTTCTGTCTATCACCTGAATTAGCAAGTTGCATGATCGTGACTAATGTAATTATTTTTATGATCAAAGCAAGCATGGAACGGCGATATTAGTTTACCCGGCAACCTCTGACTAAGATCAGACCTACAATTTTGTGTCCGTGAGATATACGCAATGGCCGATGTAGCCTATACTCTGTGCGATATCGGGTCCCTAATGAACGAATAATTAAGATTATGAGAATTTTTGATCAACAGATAATTGGTATTATATACTTAATTCCTATTATATTAAAGCAACACTATGTAGTTTTTTTACCCTTAAATAATGTCTCTAAAATTATTTCAGTGATAGAACCACTTTTAACTGGACAAATTGTACTGTTGCTGCAACCTGAGCAGCCTCCTAGCTGCTACAAGCACACTCTGAAAGTGGCGGTGGAGGGTAGGAAACACAGCCCCGCCCCTCCCCCTGCCTGCAGAAGAGTGTCTGATACCAGGCACTGTTGCGCTTTTCAAACACATGGGGGAGCTGTAAGTCATTTTTACATGGAAACTACATAGTGTTGCTTTAAATTGGAGTCAGATTATAATTTAAACACAGAGGTCAAAGAAAATAATTGAATCCTGATGAATGGAATTATTCTTTTAGAAGCGCCGCCAAGACACGAAAAAACACGAGATCCCTTCACCCACGCCATTGGATCGTTGGGCCGATGGGTGGCTTCTTACAGTTGTGATACACAATATGGACATTAAATCTGTCCAATCGGAAAGCAAAAAAAAAAATCTGATTTGGACTGACAGTGTGAACAAGGTATAAGTCTTAATAGAGAGGCTGCAAGTAGCAGGGAACGTTTCACACGGAAACACACTTCATGTGTTGTCGGTTTCAAAAAAGCAAAAAAAAAAATCACCATCATCAGATGAACTGTTGGCCAATTACTTAGTGTGGTCTGAATGCTCCAGAATAAATAACATTTAAATTAAACTGGGCACCAGCACAATTCAATTGGTTTTGTAAGAGCAAGAGAAAATAGAAGTGATATCTAAAAAATAAGTACTTTTCGGCTGTAAATAAAATTTTAAGGAGTAAAAAGTACTTTTTTTCCTTAAAAAATGTAATTAAGTAAAAGTAAAAGTATTGTTATTAAATTGTACTCAAGTAAAGTAAAAATCTCCAAAAATAAGTTAACAGCACCTCGGCACACACGACACACTGAGGTCTGTTATGTGTTTTTAATATTAAAGTTTAGGCAATATGTAAGTGTTCGTGTGTGGCTATGTTGAGAGACGTATCGGGGGACAGGGGCTAATCAGCGGCACAATCAAAAAGAATTAACCAACAGAAGAATTATTTTGCAGACAATTCAGATTTTATTTTAATACATAACGATTGTAGTCTTTCGTGTAGCAGTTTAAAAAAAAATACTGGCTAGGGCTGAGATTTGATCTAATCTTAAAAAAAATGTGGTCTTTAAAAAGACTGTTTGGGTTTTGTTGAAAAGGACGGGCACGGCGGCGGCCATACGCGATTCATTTGCAGCCTGGATGCGGAGGGGTGTGTGTCTCCCCTCTGCTCTGACTGCAGCGCGAGGCTACTGAAGGCCGGGGTATACCTTTTTTCCGTGCAGCTTTCCAAGTATACTCCCCGCGGAGTCAATCACGCGGATGGGCACGTTCGACAATATACGCAATACAAATGATTTCTTATTCAAATTATTAGTCTAACAGGCTGTCAGGGCAGCACTGGTTTGGGGACATTTACAGTACATTAACTGACGCGGCCACCTGCGAGTTTTGGATGGGAGGGGTAGGCCTACACTTGAGTTTTACAGTTCAAATCACTTACATTTTAGACAAAATATTGATTGTTTTGGTCTATTTTAGCAGCGAAAATAGATCTGATGAATCCAAACAAAAAATCACAGCAGCGCGGCTCCTCCGCATGATTCAGTGATTTGAACAAATCGGTTGAGTCAAAGATTCAATGACCCATTCACAAACATCCGTCTCATTCTTGATGAATCGGTCGTTTGAACGAATCGCTTGAATGAATGACTCAATGACTCGTTTAGTAAAACAGCTTATCACCTGTATTTCCGTGCTCACCAGTCCAAACACATTTTTATTTTTTTTCAGGAGTTATGTATATACAAAATGATAACTTTTGATGACAGTAGTTTAGTGATAAAAAAACGCATTTTTTTCAGATTTTATTTTTTCCCTCCCATCCTGTAGTCACTCCCCCCCCCGCGATAGTGTCGGCGCCCCCAGAACCTATCCAGAACCCTGGGTTAAACTATCCACCTCTTCATTTCCTGCCACCTCCATATGAGCTAGTATCCAAAGGAAAAAAATACTGATTCCAAATTGTCTGGTTCTAAAAAGACTTTGTAGTATTTCATAAATTAAGTCTGGCTAGCTATATAAAACCACTTGCTAGACTTTCAATTGCAAATAGAGTCTGTGCATATAACACATCTGATTGGCTGAACTTCTTCAACCCACTGCAATGCTAATATAATTGCTATTAATTCTGATGTAAATACTGAGATGTGATCTGATCTTCTTTTCAAAATGTTGACTTTAAATTGAGGTATAAATACTGCTGCAGATGTTGTACCAGAATCTGGATCTTTTGAGCCATCAGTATATATATCTAAATGGCACTATACTATAAATGATATATGTAATCTTGTACTGTATTGCTATCCAGGATATTCTCCTCATTATATTTGTCTTTGTGTAACTGCATATCAATAGAGGACATTGGACAAACCAAGGAGGAATTGCTAGGCACCAACTTTACAGTCCACTCTGCAAGACACAAACGCTGTGCTCGCTAATAATAAGAATTGGTGTCAGTTGGAGTACTGAGCTGACATACTCTCCAATGACAGACAACTAAAACAAGAGCTTCCCCTGTGCTATAAAATCTACCAGATGGTTTTACCGCAGACTCTAAGGGACACCTTCTGAAAATGACTGACATAGGGGGGTACATCTCCTACCAATAAACTCATCAGATGGTTTCATCTCAGACTCTGAGGGACTCCACCCGACAACGAATGACATGGGACCGATTAGTACCTCCTAACCCCATCATAAAATTGTAAGACCTGTTCATTTAAAAACATTTAAACGCGGGCAACCTCCAGAAGCACTGTGTACAAAAGTTTTCAGACAAAACAGGAGTCAAGAAATGTCTAAACAGTAAAAGATAAATAGACAAAAGTACAGAAATGTCACTTGTTTTAACATGCACACTATTCCAACTCAATGACACAACACGTTTGTATTTTAATACTATCTAATGTGGCCACGTTGAGACCATTGACTCAGAAGTGTTCAAGTAATGAACTGTGTCCTAATGCATTAATTGTTCACACGTGTGTAGTATCAGTTTGATCCATTTCTTTTGAGTTTTGCGTTTGGGTACAACATACAAGTCAGCATTAAAGGCTGTTTTTCTTTGTTGTTAAAGCATGTATTTTGAAACATAATTAAAGGTTAATAAAATGTGACTTCTGTACTTCTGACACACTGATATTCATCTTACCAATATCTGGTCCCACAGCAAACTTTTGTCTTTACTGTCCTGATACTTATGGTGTGCATTGTATACTGTGTGTGCATGTACGTATGTATGTATTTTTTTTTTCTCAAGAGTAACCAGTAACTCGCTACTTGTGTATTTTTTTATTTAGTTACTTGTACTTTTACTTGAGTAAAGTTTTTGGCTACTCTTTCCACCTCTGGTTATTTGTCATGTTCTTTTCTCAGATTGAGCTCCCTGACAATCTGACAGAAATCTTGTTGTGGCTCAAAAATGGGTTGCATACATGCGGTTCATGTATGTCTTCTTTAGTCTGTTGGCTCTTTAAGTTTTTCACTGGCACACATCAGATTTTGCACTTACTGTGGAGTGTTGAACTTGAGAACTGTTGGACATATGTCCTGTGTATGTTGTCAATTCAGCAGAAAAGTTTGCCATTCTCGCTGTTTACAGAGAGGTGATCGCACGTGAACTCGCCGATGACATATGGTGTCTGCATGGACTAGCTGAGCGGTGGGCATTCAAATTATGCTTACGTATGAGGGACAAAAAAGGAACAGTCCATTCGGACAGAAATCTATGATTGGTTGAACATTTTTTTGGTCCTACGCCTTTCACAGATGACAAAAATTTTTTGCAAATACATTTTAACAACTTAACACAGGGATTGCTATCAGGATGTGAGGAGACTTTTAACCAGCATAACTAAAAATGTTTCAGGATGAAATCTGTTACCCTACCTTAAATACTTGATGATTATCAATCTCTCGAATCTGCATGTTGGTCCTTCAAGTGATTTGCTAGTGGTGTTAACACACTACTCTGCAGCAGCACTTGCATATTGGTTTACTCCACTTGTGTCCTTTGGCTTCCCATGCTCATTTAAATTGAATCAAACTGCCATTGGTCAGGTGGCTGCAGACGTGTAAAGTACTTGAGTACTTTTACTTGATTACTGTACTTAAGTATTATTTTTTGGGATTTTTTTCTTACTTAATTACAATTAAAAATCAATACTTTTACTTTTACTTATTTACATTTTTAAAGAAAAAAAGTACTTTTTACTCCTTACAATTTTATTTACAGTCAAAAAGTACTTTTAGAGATCTATTTTCCCCTGCTCTATCAAACCAATTGAATTGTGCTGATGGCCAGTTTAATTGAAATGTTATTTATTCTGGAGCCTTTGGACCACACTAAGGAATTGGCCAACAGTTCATCTAATGATGAAGATTTTTTGCTTCTTTGAAACCAACAACACATGAAGTGTGACACGTTCCCTGCCGTTTGCAGCCTCTCTATCAAGACTAATACCTTGTTCACACTTAGCCTGGTAGAACCATCCTCTGCTATTTTGCTTCGCTTCATAGACAGAGTCTGGCTGGGCATAATTGACAATCGTTTTCCTTCTCATGGGAGGGGCTTGTCTGAAGTTTAAAATCATTGGTCTAAACGTAAGCCAATCACATAACGTTTGGATATGATGTGCGTTATGCGCCAGCTCAGCCGCATCAAATTTCTGCTGTAAAACACACGCATGATGTGAAAACAAACCCATCGAGCGAAATACCGAAGTTAACATGGCTATGAACGACTTATGCAGATTATGTAAAGTAAATCGGGCCAGAGCTAGTTGAACACTATCCTTACGGTGTCTTTCCACTCACGTCTAAGTGGAGGAACGCCCCTCTCTCCTCTCAAACTCTTCCACCAGACAGCCATAACCATATGTAAATTAAATCTTCCTACCTTTTTTTCTGGTTAATCAGGAACGTCACCAAAGAATGTTTGCCCACGCGTCCTCCACCATTAACTGTGAACAATGAAATTTCCTTCCATGATATCGATTGTTGTGCACGTCAAGCTGTGCTGCACACAGTTTCTCGCTGACGATCGATAATAGTTGATAAATTAAACTTTTCCCAAAACCTGTCGGGAGTAGGGCAACAACATAATCTCCATTCAAAATGTTTAACAAACACTTTTCTTGTTCGGGATTAAGTTGGCAAGTGCCGGTTCTCCACAACAGAGCAAATAGCTTTCTGTGCCTCCATGTCCACTACAAACTACAACCGTACATTCGGCGCTTAGCGTCTACGTCACGGCTCTCAGCCCGCCCTCTGTTCATTGATTCGCCGGTTGTTTTGAAACCTGAGGAAAACGGTTTGAATGGGAGGTATCTCAGACTGAGTACAGAAGCGTAATGAAATTTAGCGGAAGTACAAAGTCTGACGTAGTCAGGCTAGTTCACACTGTCAGTCCAAATCTGATTTTGGTGCCTATCTAGTTTGACAGACTTACTGTCCACATTGTGTATCACAACTGTACAGATCTGATCTGTGCGTCCTGTAGCCGCTTTCCGGATTATCTGCACTGTTTCTATGGCAATGATGTCACACTGGCAAGACAATCTGCCTTGACGTCTGACGTGTTTTATGTGACGTGACAGCATGACGTAACCGAAAAGCTACAAAAATGCGATTAGGGCGGTCAGACTGAAATGGATTTTCGGAAATGAGATTTGAAAAGGATTTCAAACCACCTTGTTAGTTGTTGTATAGTTGCAAATTATTAAAAAGTTAGTTGACATGTTAGTTGGCATTTTAAGGACCAATTTTGTACCAAATAAATGTTAGTGGTACAAAACATTTAACTGTATCTTTAAAGGTACAAAATAGGTGCTTAAGGTATAATATTGTACCTCAAAAGGTACAACATTTCAATGTGTTGTATACCCATAAAATGTACAAAACTGAACTTTTGAGGGTACCACCCCAGTTTATCTCAGCCATGATGTGCAAGACGGCATGGCGAATAGAGCAACGTGCCCCCTGTATTGCCAGGCAGAGTCAACTACCTTTTAGGAGACCCACGCAGCATTACATAGTGGCTCGTGTTCATGTGTGCACGTGGTTGAAGTTGCGCTCCTGATGCGTCATGGTGTTTGGCACAGGGGTGATCAAAAAGTTCAAAAGAGGATAACCCCTGTCAACTAAAGGGGAAAAGAGAGGTTAGGAAACGACTATAATTTGCAAAATAAATTGCTCTTAGTACTCACCTAGTACAAGATATCCATGACCCCTCAATGCGCCCTCCGGCAGCCATCTGCGCACGCTGCTGTGCTCAAAAATGAAGGCATCGTGGGTTCCTCCATGCCATCGTGCCACAACATTTAATATGAAGAGTCTGGCATCACAAATAATTTGCACATTTACTGAATGATAAATTTTGCGGTTAATGTTTGCGTAATCATTAACCGATGGTGGTTTCAAACACACGTGGGTACAGTCAACTGCACCTATGACATTTAGAATCCCATCTCATAAAACCCCCTTTTAATCATTGTTTGCTGGGCATTGACTTATGGGAATTGGATGTAGTGTGGAACGAGAGTCCTGGGCCCGTATCCCTAAAGATTTTGAGACTCCTCCCAGAGAGCTCCTAACTTAAACTAAAAATTCCTTGCCAGGAGTTTTAGCTTAGAAGGGATTCCAGAACATTTTCAGTGAACTCTGAGCAAGGAATGGATGGAAAATCCTATCTTAGTGAGGATATATATATATAAAATACATAAAAATTTAGAAAATATTCAATATATATTTTATATATAATTAATATTTATTTTATATATATTTATATATATAATAAATAAAGTATAAACGTACATATATATAAAGTGCTTTTAATGTCATACAGCAACACAATGTTCTGTAAGTTTGTCTGATTACTTTGTTTTATAGACATCTGTAACAGACCTAAATCATCTCTGCTGCATAGTTGCATTTTTTCTAGTTACCGAATCTGTTACTGTAGTTAATGTAGTGATTACTTTTATTTCTGGCGCTATATTATATTATTATTCCTCTAATAAGATCGGTCACAAACGTGATTTCTGCACGATCTAATGTGTTGCATGTTAACCTACTGTCATTCATTGTGTGCAACATATCTCCCTCTTTGTGTTTTGTCCACTTTCCAGGTTGCTAAAAAAACTCTTAAGCCTCTTAAAAGTCCTCGTCCGTGCTCCTAACAATTTTGACCTTAACTCTTTCGCCACCATTGACGAGATATCTTGTCAATCAAGAGAAAACGCTTCCCTGCCAATGACGAGATTTTCCGTCTTTCCGCATTACCGCAACATTTTAAACCCGGAAGTATTGTCCTGTGGCAAGCGGCTGCATGTCCGTGTCTGTTTTAAAGATCGCTCTGAATGGGATCTCTATGAAAAGTCTGTCACAAAAATGGAATAATCTCTGCTTTTTGCTCAAAATGTGGTGTTTTTGCAGAAACCTACCCATATTCAAAAGCTGATTACAAAAGAACCACTGAAGGTAGGATGAAATGGGGTTTTTTTTTTGAAAGCAGAGGGTCTGTTCTTTCATTTGGTATATTGTATGTTTATATATTTAAAGAAGAACATTTTCTGGAATGCATTAAACTTTGGTGAAAATCATGAAAAACGCTGGAGCTAGCTGGCAACTTTAAAAAAAAAAACCGCTGGTGGTGAAAGAGTTAAGACCTCTTTTAAGGGTTAAGATGCTTTCTGAATTACTTTTTTCTTTACTAGGATTTTTTCTTTAATTTTAAGAGTAAACGCCCACATTTCTAAGAATTTTCTTAGAATTGCGTCACTAGGAGCTACTTTTTGCATTAAGATTCTTTAGGGATACGGGCCCTGATGGCAGCCAGCACGGATGACAGCATGCAGCTCATGGTGGATTGGGATATGCCAGACCTGTCAGCAATCTCCCGTTGAAAGGTTCCAGTGACCAAGAACCCCAGTGTGGAGAGAAACTGGACTGGAACAGGTAAGGCCCTTGAGGTAGGGCTCCAGGTTATTGCACAGCTCCAGGAGAAGATGCCCTGGAAGACGGAATCTGCTCATCAGCCATTCATCTGATTCATTCAGAAGATCTCGCCTATCCTGGAATACTCTTTCCCTTCTCTAGGGCGCATATGTGTCTTCTTAAAGCGCCAGGTCAGTCATCATTGACAAATGGTGTATGGTGGAAATCCAGTTTAATTAGCTGTTTGGATGAGCAAATGACCTATCACAATGCATTATTTTACATCACGTGTTTGGAAACAATTAGCTTTTAATTTCGTATCACGTCACATGGTCATAATATATCATATCTTTTAGTTTGTCAGTGTGTTTTGTGGTGTTAAGAATTGTTTTCTGCGGATTTCTGCACTAACTCAAAACATGAGTACATGTACACCACCTCCTGAGTTGGTGTAGGATTTAAGCATGCCATACACCAACGTCCATATTGATAAATCTCAAAGTCACCGTGGTTTTGGGTTTAAGCCAGGTGTACGCTGGAAATTTGGTGTACGCACTTTTGATAAATAAGGGCCAATGTGAGGTCACGGTACACATCCCCCATCTACAAACACTTTGTAGTGGCAAGATTCGGATGTCAACGAGTACAAAACAGTGGTAGAGTCAGACCAGAAAGTGGCTTTGTGGATAGGTATGTTCAACTCGGTTTGGGGCACCTTTGCCAGCTGGGCACCGGAAAGGGAGGCACACAGCTCCAGACGAGGCATAGAAAGGCATTTTTGAGGTGCTCATTTAGACCTGGCTAAGACTAAAAGTACAAATAACCTGACCTTTATGGTCTGTGGTGTGTAAGTATGCCACCAAACCGTATGCCCCTTCTGATGAATCACTACAGATATCAAGCTCTCGGGTGGCAGAAGGGTTGTCAGCAGAGGCTGGGGTGTATGCTTGAGGGAACTGATGCTTCGTAAGAGTTGGGAGTTTTCATACCCAGTTAAGCCACTTTTCTCTCAAAGGTAATGGCTCTATGGGGTTGTCCCAACCAAAGTTGTGCTTCCAGAGGTCTTGGATAATAACCTTGGCCCTTGTAGTGATGGAATATTGAATCCCAAAAGGTCGACCCGAGGACGAGACAAACAGACCCAGTCCCGGTAGATGTGAAAGTTGGCACACCTCTGATCTACTGGCTGTCCTTCAACGTTATGCCCAGCTGATACCTGACCAACGATCACCGGCAGAACCGCTTAATCTCCGCTAAATCTCCATTTCCGTTCTCCCAAGGGTTTTTCCCTCCTAGGACTTATTTTTCCTCGGATAAAAGCCCGGGGTTTTTTTTTCTCCTAGGGGGTTTTTCACCCCGGGGAGGCAGCCTTTTTGGGCTTTACCTAGCTTCCTCTTCTATACGTTGCTTTAGTAATACGTGCAATTATAATATTGAGTCATAGCCGCAGCAAATTTAACTGCTCATGCTATCATGTATTTTGTTGTGCTATCTGTCGTTTTCTGTGCTTTTCACTGCTTCTATTTATGTAAAGCTGCTTTGAAACAATTGACTTTTGTGAAAAGCGCTATATAAATAAAATTGAATTGAATTGAATACTGAATCGCCAAAGTTTTATACATGTTCCTCATGGTATGCTCAACAGTCTACCCAGAACGTAAATTGTACATCAAGATGTCACTTATGCAATTCCACCGTAGACCAAGAGTGAGTTCCTAAAGGTCGGTACTGCTTTGTGTTAACCAGCACTTGGCACATTGCATGCCCACTGTTTAATCTCGAAGCCCCTTTCGGGAAGGAGCTGCCGCAG
Source organism: Paramisgurnus dabryanus (assembly GCF_030506205.2). Lineage (NCBI taxonomy): Eukaryota > Metazoa > Chordata > Actinopteri > Cypriniformes > Cobitidae > Paramisgurnus > Paramisgurnus dabryanus. Next base: position 28,091,487 of record NC_133359.1, on the reverse strand, counting down.
CCCATTCACTATTGCTTTAACCTCACTTGTAGATGGTTAAGGCAGTTATCAGCATAGAATGAATGTTTCACAATTTCCACTAAGTTGTCCATATCATTCTGTGTCCTTGGACATGGTGTTGAAATGCATGAATTGCACAACAAGTGCTGACTGTGGTGCCAAACAAAAGCACCTGCCACTCGTATATGTCAGGTTCTGCCTCCCTGCACATGTCTCTCAAAAGGAAATGCAGTACAGATTTGTCCCCAGGCACCAAATGAACTTGGTGGAACATACCTTTGATGTCCCCACTGATAGCAACAGTGTGCTGGTGGAATCTCAGAAGGACACCGAGTAAGGATGGTCCCAAAGTTGGCCCTGGCAGCAGATGACCATTTAAATACTGTCCCTGATGTTGGAAGGAGTATTTGAAGACAATTCTGTCTTTACCATTGTATTGCGCCATGTGGTGCAAAATGAACCAAGACTCTCACTTTGGTTCACTTCCTCTGCAGTTATCTTAGCCCCATAACCAGCTGACCAGCTTACTGATTTCACTGCAGTAATCTCGAGCCTTCTCAGGATCCCATGCCAGTCTGCAATCAGTATGGTATAAACTGGGAAGAACAGCTGTTTCTGCATGATGTAAGCTTACCTGGAGTTCGATACCGGTACCTAGCTGTACCTTTTTCGGTACTTTACTCTCACTTAAGTGACTTTCAGTGGACATAATAAGGCAAACCTCTCATTTTCAACATTTTGTTAAATATTTTGAAATGTTCAATAATACACACAATGTTTACTAAAAAAATGAATCCCTACAACATCCAGGGCATATGTCTTTCATATAAAAAATAAAAATAAAAAATAAATAAAATATATAAGTAAGACAAATGATCAATGAACATAAACGTCATAAAAGCAACATAAAAGTAAACTTTTATGTAGAAAACAATACTAGAAGGTTTTTTTTTTTTTAGAAAAATCAGCATGTCAACTTTCTCAGGTAAAAGCCGTGCCCACTCCACTCTGACTGTGTCCCCTGCTGTAGAGAACACTCGCCCTGAGGATGTAAAAGAGGAATGGACACAGAGATTTTTTTTGCCAAGCTGGCCAGCATTGGCATTTGGTCTGCATGTGGCTGAATGTGTTTGAACAGCCACATGAACCGCCTTCTCTCCGCCCATTTATGTAAGCTGTGGTACTGAGCACAAAGTTTTATGTCTTTTCTGACTTTTAGCGTGAACACACAGTTTACAGCGCTATCTTTAGGCTTTCATTAATAAAACTAAAGCTGCTGATCTCCACAGTTTCATTTTGCGAGCGCATGAAAGTTGAACAATCTTATTTCATTAATTGCGCTGAAAAATCAGAGAAAGCTCCAACATATTCATGTACAAAACAGTGTGCAGAATGTTTACTTACAACACAAGCAGTGCCATAATATTAGGTTGCGTCCATTTAAACCCATCATTACTCCAGCTTACGTTAAAACGAAAGAGGGACTTCCCTGAAGTCTCCACGGACCACCACCACTCAAAGTAATCAGGACAGAACCGGTCGAAAGTGGACAAAAGAGATGGACTGGTATTAATAAATACCAGGTGTAAACAGAATGTGTCTCTCTCGTCCACTTGTGATCCAATTGACAAAAACGCATCTAAATAAGCACTCCAGTGCTTTTAAATACACATTCTGTTTAAATAAGTGCCTCCTCAGGTTGGATGTATTACCACTGCCTGCCTTGCACTTACTGTTACAAATATTGCAGGTAGCATTGTCTGCATCATCCTTTGTGAAATTTAACCACACGTTAGATCGCTTTCTGTTAGCCATTAAGCAAGTTGCAAAGGGATCAAACTTCCCACACTATCTCTAGTGTGCACACGCTTTCGCTACGTACCAGACTCACACAGCGCCCTGACGTGTTCTTTCAGGTACCGAAATTGAGCACAGATTGATTTTATGTGTATCGATACTGGGTAGTACCCATGCAATTCGGTTGGTGCCTATAAAAGTACAGAGTTCGCTGCCCATCCCTATCAGCAATGGTGTAGCATATCATTGTACACCATCCACCGTCACCATGATGGTGGCATTCTGCAGCAAGGTGTAAGCCTCTTTGTCCTGTTTGGACCTTGTAACCATGTTGGTGTTATATGGGAGAGTGTCAACCTGCCATAGTCTTTCCATATGCTGGATCAGATCATTACAGGTTGGAACTGCCATAATATGAAGACACTGCTGATTTCCCCATAAGGGCTGCATGGGACTCATCTGGCCTTGAAGAGACCATCCTAGCCTTGTACGCATCCTAACAGCCTTACAACAGTCGCCTTTAAATATGTGCTGAACTGGTGTCAGGAGATGCAGCATGTCAGACCTGTTAAAAAGCAGCATTTTTACTCTGTCCATAGGAGGCAGTGTCGACAAGCAGCTGGTGGGTAGTTGTGGTCCACTAGATAAAAACCGATAGCAGTGAATGCATTGTGTCTAGCAAACTTCTTCATTGGCTTTGATACTGATGGCACCTCACTGTGCTAGTTGCACAGTTAGTAAAAAATATATATATTTTAAAAGTTGCTGAAATAAGGCTAAGGAACACATACCAAACATTTGTTCACAAACAAAAAAGTACTGGATCTTTGCTACAATTAGCTGCAAAAAGATGTAAAAATCATTTTACCCACTTATTACATGTAAAACAATTTTTTTAAGGCAATATGCAAGGGAGTGTCAACTTTGTGTCAGTTTGGAAAACAGTTCCTGAAGATACAAGTGAACATCACATGCCTGCTATATAACTTTAATGACAAAGTGTAAATATGTCTTTCCAATTCATGGTTTTGTGATGTGTGCAGTGTAGTACTGTAACAGCAGAGAGGGATGCATACCTGTAAGAAAGTTATAAACAGCTGTTAGCATAATTGTCCACAGAAGTACCACCTAAGCCTACATCGATAACTGATGGGTAAATATTACAATAACACTAAATTCAGATAAACTATAATGTATATAAACTAAATTCAGAACATCTTAGATGAACATCTACAGTGTTAAATTATATAAAAAGCTTTTTTAGATTATAGTTTTTATTTCTAACAATGTATTAATTAGTTTGTTTCTGTAAGCGCGAAAATGTTTAATCTCTTAAGACTCAAGCTTTGGTTTTTATTTTTTCAGATTTCTTTCAGCTATTTTGGGGTTGGGAAGAAAAAATAAATATAATAGCCCACTGTTTTTCTTTAAACATTAAGCAATGCAATTATACACGTTTGTGTGACATTTTACGGAAGTACCTGTGCTAACTGTGCTATACATATGCAAGTTCTCCCACTTAGAAATCATGGAGGGATCTGAAAATGTAATCATAGGTGCATGTCCACTGTGAGAGACATAATCTTAAAAAAATCCCACTATTTAACTATTCTTTTGTATGATACAGCTGCAAATAAGTATTTGAACACCTGTCTATCAGCTAGAATTCTGACCCTTAAAGACCTGTTAGTCTGCCTTTAAAATGTCCACCTCCACTCCATTTATTATCCTAAATTAGATGCATCTGTTTGAGGTCGTTAGCTGCATAAAGACACCTCTCCACCCCATACAATCAGTAAGAATCCAACTACTAACATGGCCAAGACCAAAAAGCTGTCCAAAGACACTAGAGACAAAATTTTACACCTCCACAAGGCTGGAAAGGTCTACGGGAAAATGGCCAAGCAGTTTGGTGAAAAAGGTCCAGTGTTCCCTGCTGAAAAAAAACTGCATCAAACCAGCATGGACCAGCATGGGAATTATGCTGGTCTATGCTGGTTTAGCTGGTGGTCACCAGCATACCAGCACCAAAACACAACATATGCTAGTCTTGCTGGTATGAACAGCATGGGATGCTGGTGCTTGTGCTGGTTTGGTGCTGGTATAGCTGGTGCTAATGCTGGTTTGGTGCTGGTTTAGCTGGTGCTTATGCTGGTGCTGATGCTGGTTGGTTTAGCTGGTGTTGACTAGCAAACCAGCACCAAAACACAACGTATGCTGGTCTTGCTGGTATGCTGTTTTTTTAGCAGGGTTGGAGCAATCATTAGAAAATGGAAGAAGCTAAACATGACTGTCAATATCCCTCGGACTCTGGCTCCATGTAAGATCTTACCTCATGGGGTTTCAATGATCCTAAGAAAGGTGAGAAATCAGCCCAGAACTACACGGGAGGAGCTGGTCAATGACCTGGAAAGGGCTGGGACCACCGTTTCCAAGGTCATTTTTGGTAATACACTAAGACGTCATGGTTTGAAATCATGCATGGCTCGGAAGGTTCCCCTGCTTAAACCAGCACATGTCCAGGCCCGTCTTAAGTTTGCCAATGACCATTGGGATGATCCAGAGGAGTCACGGGAGAAAGTCATGTGGTCAGATGAGACCAAAATAGAACTTTTTGGTCATTATTTCACTAAGCGTGTTTGGAGGAAGAAGAATGATGAGTTTTTGAGACAATGAGACGGTTTTATGGACAGGTATTATCTATTTGTTGAATAATGTCCTCATAAATAAAGGATGTTTAAAGGCTGAAGTTGATTTTAAGTGTGGCGTTTGCATTTGGAAGCTGTGGCTGTGAACACATCATGTGTTTAAGGGAGATCTCCATCCAAGTGTTTCAGACCATATTTAGGTTTCAAAAACACAACAAATTCATCATTAAATAGAAGGAACAACAACAACAACAACACAGCATAATCATACCTGATTATGAAACATTATTATAAATTATCATGTGTTCAATACCATGTGTAGTTTTAGTCCACAAACGTTAAAGATTAAAGAAATATTGAGATATCCTCCACTGTTTACATGAGATATAATAATCTGTCATGTTTTAAACAAAGTATGCACAATCAGCGCAGTGTTACTATGGCAAAGGTATATTTCACAAACAAGTTTTTATGTTAGTCTTAAACAATTTGTGTTGTTATTTTGTGTCAACCCTACTGACAAATCAGCTGGTCTCCCAGCTTGGTTTTAGCTGGTATTGCTGGTGTAGCAAGCTGGTCTAGCTGTCCGTTGGTCACTTTTTAAGCTGGTCAAGCTGGACGTAGCTGGTCATGCTGGAAGACCAGCTGACCCACCAGCTTGACCAGCTTTGCCAGGCTGGAAGGACCAGCTTAGACCAGCTACCGTCACCTTAAACCAGCTAAAACCATCTACCAGCTTATGCTGGTCTTTGCTGGATTTTTCAGTCGGGAAGTCCACTTCACACACATTTCAGCCACTAATCCAGTACTGCGCAGCATATATCGTCCTTCTGATGTGACCATTTTTGTGACAATGTTGTGAAAGGATGAAGATATTTAAAAATGTGTATTATAGGGACACTAACTTACTGTTTGGGGGAGATTGACCACTGGCGCATACACACACTCACACATTACCACACTGTATTTTAAGCAAGATATAATTTTACATCAATGTGGAAAAAGTTTGATCACATAAAACAAAACAGATTATATGAAACTTACAAAGTGATTTGACATTGCAGGACTAATCAAGTCATAGACGATTTCATTAGATGCATGTGTTTGTCATGGTTACGCACCTAAACCGAAGTGAACTTACTGTCTGTATTTATTTATTGGTTTGAACACCTTAAAAACACATAAACACCTTGTTAAAAATAACATGTTTTGGTTTGCCAAAGACAAGTGGAGACAACAAGCATGAATCACAGAGCAGAGAGGTTTGGCAGCCAGGCAAGAATTTAACTCTTTCCCCGCCATTGACGAAATATCTCGTCAATTAAGAGAAAACGCTTTTGAAGGTTAAGAAGACTGTTTAGGGTAAAAACCTTTGTGATGAAGAGATTAGGAGAACAAAAGAGTTGTAGATCTGTAACAGCTCCACCCGAGATAAAAATCTAGGTTAACAGCATCACCTAAGGTTTTATAGTTTTACAGTGTCTCTTCATAGATAAACTTAAAGTTTATTGTATACCAGCTGTCCTACACAAATATTCAGATCCGGTCTGTGCGTCCTGTAGCGTTCAGACGTTGTCAGGGAATGACTGGCATGACAATCTATTTCGACTTCTGACATGTTTACGTTTTAAGGGAAGCAACAGCATGATGTAATCAAAAAGCTACACAAATGCGATCAGTCAATCAGGGCAGTCAGACTGAAATGGATTTCCGGAAATGCGATTTCACCTCTGGGAGTAGCCGGAAACGGATTAAAAAACAGATTTCATGTGTTTTTTGGCCATTCACACGTTCTAAATGTGATTGGATTCCTATCGGATATGCACAAAATCGGATTTGTACTGACAGTGTGAACACGGTCTAATACACCTCTTCCTGCATCGGCTGCCCGTGAGAGGCTTAATAGAGCTTGAAGTTTAGGTTAAATTCGAGGTTTTAAAACTTTGAGTAGCATGTTGCATACTGAAATTAGGTAGTAGTCTTATAGTTTGATAATTAAATACAATTAAATACAAACCGTTGTAAAGCAGGATAAAACCTTGTATGTGAGTCATTCACTTCATGTTTTTAGCTTAAACAAGAATCTCTTTTCATTCCTCCTGTTACTTTTACTTTTTTAATACTTTTTTAAGTACAATTTTAATGTGGTACTTTTTTACTTTTACTCAAGTATTATTCTGGCCAGATACTTTTACTTTTAATTGAGTAAAATTTACACTCAGAACTTGTTCTTTCACTTGAGTAACATTTTTGAGTACTTTTTACACCTCTGGTGACAGACATCTTTTATGGCTGACCTCAGTGCCAAAGCTGAGAAGAAGAGGACGTTTTGATTGGTCAATAGCATTTCTCCATATCAACCATCCAAACCCCCTTTACTCTCATTCGAAGCCAGGGGGATTGGAAAAATTCCTTAACGAAACAAGATGACTATGCAAAGTATTGACTTATGAAAGAACAAATCTTTACATTTAACAAATTTTACATATAACAAAATGGAGATAAAACCATCACCTATTGACTCCTCTAAGAGACACTAAACTTCTGTAAAAGGACTCTGTTGTTATTGATTCTACGTGGAAATCTACCGAAAGCGGTGTTTTCCTCCACAAAAGCTGTTTGTTTAAATTGTTGCTGCCGAAACCATCTATATCTTCTAAGGTAAGGTCAACACCAAAGAGTTTACGCTGGAAGTGCGGCACTTTTCAAAAAACCCAGCAGCTGGCAGGTTTTGTCTTCGTTGAGCGCCAGCGGTTTTTCCACGTTGAGAGCTGAAAAATGTTAAACTTTGGATGAAACACTAAGCTCATCAATGTCACTTTTCACTCAGCCATCCAATCACGGTGGAGGGGGCAGGACAAATATCGCAGCTATCAATCGGCGCATTGTTCAATGACTGATAAACAAAACAGAAGTATCATAGCACCCAAAGTGCTCAGCTGAAAAAAGCTGGCAAGCTCCTACAGTCTGTGTCTGTCTGGTGTTTTCAGCCGCGTTTAAAAGCTTTGGTGTACACACCCCCAATAGTCAGGCCCAAACGGAATCTGCTGATTTTTGTGGATTTTAATGTCTGTCATTGACAAGCACATGTACTCTATGCTTGCACGTGTTTGTAAGCAGTAGTTGTCATCATTGACAAGCACATATATCCGTGTTTGTGAGCTGTTATTGACAAGCAGTACATAAACCCTTCATGTGCTGTTTGCTGTGTTTTTATTGACAGAGATATTTAAGATCAAATAAATGTTACTGTGGACTAAAGGAGATCTCACTTGACTCTGTCGTCTACTTGACTTGACAGTGAGCACATTATCATTTCAAAGTTATGTTTAATATAAAGTTTACATTGTGTTGTAAAAATGATCAAAATTATCTTGATACATACTAAATTCATAAAGAGAATGTAAATATTTATATTTTCCCAAATAATTTCCGCAGATAAAGCAAAAAAGTCATCAGATTCCGTCTGGCCCTGCTAATAGTTAAGCATCAGGTATTTCTGGTTGACTGAATTCAGTTGTATTCAGTAATCTTGAGAATTTTTTCTCCTTACACAAAAGCAGTTAATGTAGATGTTGGAACATGAAGTACATTTGCTGAACTGAACTGAAAAGAGCATAGAAATAAAAAATGGAATTAAAACCTACAATGCATTACCCAAAGGGTATTTTAAAGGTTCAAATATGTACACGTGTGTAAATTTATACCAATATACATTTTTAGGGTACACTATTTTAGTACATAGGTGTATTTTTTTAAAAACCCTGGTTTAAATCGTGTATTTTATGAATTTTAATGGTGGTGGCTTTTCGCAGAGGACATGTACAGTATGTCATTTTATGAAGTTTTTTTCTTAAACTCTTCCTGTTCTTGATATGTTGTCATGTGATTCATTGGCTGCATTATAAAAGACCTGCTGGTTGCTCTCTTTTTCATCTGCTGTATGATCCTCTTTCATGGTGAGTACTGTTTAGTTTGTTCCTACTATTGTATTTATTCATTATTTTTTGTATAACAGTGAACAAAATACACAACAGACCAGTGTTTTTGTAAGTTAGCCTTAAAGTTACGAATTAATACAATTTTCTTACATATGCAGTTCTCAATACTATTGTGTTGTATATATTAGAATATGTAATATATTCACTAGACCAAATACTCCTTCAGCTGCATAACACTATGTTTAGTTAAGACTTTGTGTTCATTCAGATACATTTTTGATACTCATTCATTTCTTAAAATGGTTTAAATTGATGCAGATTTCATTGATTCAGTCCTCTTATAGTTATTTTTTAGTTAATATTGCTAATATAAATAATTTACTGTGAACATTTTATACTAGCTGAGGTCATACGTTTACATATGCCTTGCAAAATCCGCAAAACATTGGTCATTTCACAAACATAAGAGGAAAAATTTACATTTAATTTTAATTTAGAACTACCTGAACATTTTACACAGATGTTTATATGTAGTCCACAACACACAGTAATAAAGTTGAATAAAGTTGAATTTAGAAAAATAAAATCTTGTTCAAACGAAATTGGTCAAACATCACATGATACTCACATTCAACAAAATTTAAAAATTTCAATGGTCCACTTTAAACAGTTAACTAAGGGCGCACTCACAATATCCAAACTAAACCGCGCTAGGGCGCGTTTGACCCCCAAAGCCTGGTTTGATTGACTAGTGTGATCGCTCTGATCCGTGCCCGGGCGCGGATTGATTAATCGCGCCGCGGCCGGGTTGCAGAGGTGGGCCGGAGCGCGGTTCACTTGAGCTCAGGCGCGGAAGGCTGTGGTGTGAGCGCAATCGCGCCTGACCGCGATTTAAAAGGTGAAGACGTCAGTTGCGCGCCCACTCACCATCATCTGCCTCCGTAAAAACCTTTTGATGCGCACAGCGGGGTTACGGGAATGTCCGAGCTGCACACGTGACAGATCAACTAAGCAATATGATGACATGTGAGAGGGCTGTCTGTAATCGCGCACCAAACGACTCCGAATAAAAAAACACAGACTTAACATTACGGTGGGTTCCAGTGTTAAGAAAGCGCTTTACTTCCTGCTTTTTTAAAACAATCGCATCTTAATGACGATAAGAAGTACAGTGTGAGTGCGTGCACCTGGGGGAGTAGGGAGGGGTGACAATCGCGCTGGAGCATGGTTTGGTTTGGTTGGATAATGTGAGTGCGCCCTAACTGCTAGGTTGGGCCCCCTACCGCACCTATTTCACACAAAACATACTGTACAAGCCAACCTTGCTATCCAAAATCATTGTCTGCAATTTAATAATACAGATCTATTTTTTGCTTTTACTTTTGACCACTATTATCAGTCTTTAGTCAGAGACCTACCATTTATGTAGCTCATGAGTCATTGTGCAAATGTAAATTAAATAGAAAAATACAATACAGTAATGAAATATTCAGAGAAAATGCAACATTCTTAAAAAAGACGAAACATACATTATATGGTGTGTTTGAAACATTCTGTGAAAATAGAAACTTGAGATCTTTAATATTGACTGAGTCTAGTGAACACCAGGTAAACCAGCACCAGCATTAGCACCAGCTAAACCAGCATTAGCACCAGTTAAAACAGCACCAAACCACCTTTCACAAGTTCACACTTACACACAATATGAGGGGTTAAGGTTTAATGCATATTTGGCGTGCTGTCTGGAGGGAGGGCTCCGAGCTCGGATTTCGGCCCGAACCCAGAGTACTCCCCCCCTGTGTAAGTGGTTTTAGGAATAGAAGAATGGAGAGGGTACTGCTGAGTCTAAATGTACCCTCTTATGGTTGATTGCTGAGTGCTTCCACCTGTGTTTAATTATCTGAAAGTCTTCCTCCCGAACCTTGTTAATAAAACCTCATTTAGCACCAGCATCCCATGCTGGTCTCAAGTTCCAAAGGGAGGCACATGTATAATATCCACACAGAGGTTGGGAGAGAAGCTAAAGTGGGAGGATGCAGGAGGGATGAAGTTGTCATTGCCAGGCTTAGAATTGGGCAAACACTGCTGAACAGCACTCAGTGCAGGGTTGGTAGAGTCACAGGGAGCAGTGGAAAGATCAATTACAAAGAGCAGGATGCTCGGGCTATAGTTTGGCTTTAGTTCTGGGACCTGGAGTAAGGGAGGCGAGTAAGGCCAGGGGAACTGATTAGGTTCCTTAAGAGTGCAGGGCTGTATGTGAGAATATGAATATCTCTTCTGGGGATTATTATTAATATTATATATAATGTTTATTTTTTATTTTTTTTTCCTATAAATATTTGGGAACATTTTCAAAGAATTGAATACCCTCTTTCCCCCCTCTTTTTTTTACGTATTTGACTGTACTAATCTAAATATCTAATTTTCATGAGTATTATTATTTTATTTATTTATTTTTTCTTATTCCTTTACTGTATTTGTAATCAAATACTTTGTTACATTATTCTGTGTTATATTTGCGCTAACAATCTTTAGTTGGATCAGGACTTCAATGGATAATCATTCCTGGACAGATCTGGACTTAAAGGGTTAATCTGGGGTAATGGGTTGGGTGGTATCTTCACAGATATCATTATTTGTATAACACAATCATAATTTGCCTGTATACATCTGGTCCAAAATGTGTTGTAAAAATGTTACATGGTTTAATGGAAAATCAATAAAAATTGTTAAACAAAAAAAAAAAAAGACAGTGAACGCTTTTGGCTAAAATATGTCTAATTTCTCAAAGATGCGCTGAGAAAATGGTGGAATGTGTACCACTAATTGATGGCAAAAACTATGGTAATATCGGACTTTCATTCAGCGGCCGTTGGCGGGGTTTTATCAGTGTGACATCAAATTCCTAAGAAAATCAAGAAGGCATGCCTAATAAAGACTGCTTTGGTGAAATGGGGATTTTAAAAAGGACCGAGTAGGTTTTAAAAATTGTATTTTAATTGTATTCACACACTGCCAAAACAAATTTATGTCCAAACACATTATAATATACATTATAAGTGAGTGAGCGTGTGCGTGATTAACAGAATATACTGATAAAAGTTTGATTAGCCTATATTAGAATTATTGCTTACACACATTCTGCCATTCAAATGGTAGGCTACGCAGTGTCAGGGTGAGGAGGATGCGGCTGATGGAGCCGGTGAGACCGGGGGCACTGCAACTGGCAGCGGAGCAAAGACAGAGGGCGCTACAACTGGCAGCGGAGTTGAGACAGGGGACGTTGCAACGGGCTGCATAGGCTGGGTTGACTGCTAGGCTAGGTTGGCTGGGCGGGCTGGGTCGACTGCGCAGGCTGGGCGGGCTGGGTTGAATGCGCAGGCTGCAGGGTTTGAGGACTTGGGACGAGGAGTCCGGGCCGGTTTGATGGTAGGTTTAGTGGGGGTTTTGGGAGAGGCAAACTGTGGCAGGGCTGAGGCAGGAATGCCGGATGGACCGGGGGTGCTGCAACTGGCAGCGGAGTCGAGACAGGGACAGAGACAGGGGACGCTGCAATGAGCTGCATTGGCTGCACAGGCTGTGTCGACTGCGCTGCAGAGACCAGGAAGGTAGCAGCTAGCGGCAGAGGATCTCTTTCTTCTCTTCTTCCTCAGATGCGGCGCAGAGAGTGTGGTAGGTGTTGTGGGCATTGTGGTGAGAGGGACCTGCTCCGTGGAGCATCCCTTGGATGCTGACTCCCACAAAATCCTCCTCTCTTGCTTACCATGAAGGCTAACTGACAGGACATTGCTTTCACGATGGGCAGGACTGGGTCCTCCAGGGACATGACGACCAGGATGCAGCACTCAGGAACAGATAGCAGTTGGGCAGGTGGTCTCGCCACAGTTGGGCCCCTGAGCTCTTCACGATTTATTGTGTATCGGACTTGATCCATGAAGCCCTGGCTTTGAAGGGTTCGTTGACGCAGTGGTTGTAGATGGTCTTTAGTTCCTCCTCATTGAACCCCGAGTCCCTAGCAGCAGCATGGAAGATAACAGCGAAGGACAGCACATCAGCCTCCTCCTGTCTGAGGCAGAAAAGGAGATGGGCCTGCCAGCTTCTTAGGGCCTCCGGTGAAGTGCTCATTGTGGTCTGCTATGTTCTTAACTCTTTCATCGCCATTGACGAGATATCCCGTCAATTACAAGATTTTCCGTCATCGCAATACAGCTATTATCCACCAGGTGGCGCCCTTCCGCAACTTTTTAAACCCGGAAGTATTGCCCTATGGCAAGCGGCTGCATGTCCGTGTCTGTTTTAAAGATCGCTCTGAATGGGATCTCTATGAAAAGTCCGTCACAAAAATGGAATTATCTCTGCTTTTTGCTCAAAATGTGGTGTTTTTGCAGAAACCTACCCATATTCAAAAGCTGATTACAAAAGAACCACTGAAGGTAGGATGAAACAGTTTTTTTGTTTGAAAGCACAGGGTCTGTTCTTTCATTTGGTATATTGTATGTTTATATTTTTAAAGAAGAACATTTTCTGGAAGGCATACATTTTTTTTGAAAATCATGAAAAACGCTGGTGCTGGCTGGCAACTTTTTAAAAAAATGCTGGCGGTGAAAGAGTTAAATGCTACGTTCGTTCTGTCAGGGTGAAGCAAGGCGGATGAACCCAAGCACAGACACGGGTAGAAAAACACTAAAGTTTATTAAACATAACGGGAAACTAAAAGCCCACGATGGGGCAAACCACATAAAACAAGATATACATACTAAAACATTAAACTAGACTAGACTTAACAATAAACTGGACTGGACTGTACTGGACTAAACACTAAATATACAAAAACTTAAATTTGTCTAGACTGACACAGGTAACTCACAGGCAAGAAACAAAGCAAAACGAACGTAGACAGAACAAAGAGCACGGACTTTTAACAGGGAGAACTAATGAGGGAAACAGGTGAAAGTAATAACAAGCAAGGTAGTGGGTAAAAAGTGAAAAGACATGAAAAATAAACGTGGTCTAATATAACCAATACTGGACCACGCATTACCCACATGAAACATTGCATTGTCAGGACCCTGACATCATGACTAGATATAAATATAAAACCAGATTTTGGCAAATTTTTAATTAAGTCTGGCTTTTTACATATGTGGATGTTCTTTGGAGGATATAAATCATGAATTACACAGCATGGTGTGGTTGAACCTTTTGATGATGTTTCTTAATATTTATTTTTCCTGCGGATTGAATTTGACTACACCGCTGGTGGCATTGCCACAAACAAAATCCAATATGACAGGGAGTTTTTTTATTGCTTCGCACTTTGTCTTAATGGAGTGCTCTACTAGCCTGGCTCCGCCCACCTACGTGCTTCCGCTTAATTTTCATTTCGCTTCAGTACTACGTCTGGGACCCCTCTGTAGAGTTTTGTTTTCTCCTGCAAAAATCTGCAGGACCAATCAGCGAACAGATGGGGGTGGCTAAGAACGATGACGTTGAGGTGGTGCGTCAGTTTGAGTTGTAATGGCAGCGGAGAAAGATGTGAGAAAAGCTATTCGGTCCGTTGTTGCAAAACTGCCGAATATACAGAAGTTAAAGCCGGAGCAAGAACCAGGTTTGCTAAGATTTGTTTGTCTGATTATTCTTACTTGTTGTTTCCGGCCGGTTTCGGTGCATGATATACGTCACGACCAAACGCTAGCAATTGGTTATGGCAGATTCAGAGTGACTCTGGGCAGATCCAATAGTTTTAAACTTCAACAGAGGACCCTCCTTAACGGAAGTAATGCTTTGCAATGGAGCGTGGCCAGACTCTCTGTACAAATGAAATGAATGTACGAGAGTCTGGTTGGACCAGGCTAGTGCTCTACAGCAGTTGATAAGAATTCTAAGCTTCCTATCACTGTTTTTAAGTCCCAGACAACAGGTTTAAATGCATGCAAAATCAAGAAACGTGTCATTTTTTCAAAATATAAATTTAACATTACCCCATTTCTCAGAGATCCCCAAACGATTGGTGTGAAGCCATTTAACGACTCTGTCTGCCTACACCCCACCTTTCGTTAGCCTGCTCTGCTCTGATTGGTCAACTGACACAGTCTGCGTACAGTCCAACAATCGTGCAACATGCATTGACTTAGTGCTAACATGACTTAGCGAAATCACTACACATCATTCATCATTAGTCCAAGTAAAGTATGTAAGCTAACCCTCCAATAGCAAATCTGTACCCTGCTGAAAAAACCAGCATACCAGCAAGACCAGCATATGTTGTGTTTTGGTGCTGGTTTGCTAGTTAACACCAGCTAAAACAGCATCAGCACCAGCATTAGCACAAGCTAAACCAGCACCAAACCAGCATTAATTAGCACCAGCATCCCATGCTGGTCATACGAGCAAGACACAGCATATGTTGTGTTTTGGTGCTGGTATTCTGGTGACCACCAGCTAAACCAGCATCAAACCAGCATAATTCCCATGCTGGTCCATGCTGGTTTGATGCTGGATTTTTCAGCAGGGTAAACAGTAGTGCAACATGTGTTAGCTGCTTGCTAATGTGACTCACTGACAGTATATTAAGAGTTTCAACACTGACATCAATACACATCATTCATCATTAGTCCAAGTTATAAAAACGACAACAGACACTAACATTTTTAAACTCATCTAAACAAGTATGTAAGCTAACCGGGCCACATCTAAACCAAAATGATCTAACAAATTTCCATGAAATATTCACGCAATATTTTTGCATGTCATTGTCACGTGTTTCGACCATTTTACGTGCCCGTGCCACGACTTTCTTTTTCGTGTAAGTTTCACATAATGGTTACTCAACTGTTTTTCCTATTTTTAAACCATTGTTGCTTTGGTTTGGGGTTAGATTTGCTGTGTGTGTTAGGATGTCGCTTTAAGTATTGGTTTATACTATTTTTTTAGTGTGCTTTTTAACCATTGTTGCTTGACATTAGGGTTAGAGTTGGGTTTGGGTAAGGATGTCATTTTATCTAACAGAAAGATGTTCTAACCGCAAACCGGAGCGACAATGCTAAGAAAATAGGAAAACAGTTCAGTAACCAATACGGGAAACTGACACGAAAAAGAAAGTCGTGGCACGAACACTCCGTGTCATTGTCACGTATTTCCACCATCTTACGTGCCGATGGTGGAAATACGTGATAATGACACGCTAAAATGATTTTGTGAGATCAGGTTGATCTAAACCAGGGGTTCTCAAAGTCCGGACTCCGGTCCGGATCCGGACCCGACGGCAACTTGATCCGGACCGCGTCCACTTCATATTACAAGTGCATTCATTTCTATGTGATTGATTAAATGTGTGCATTTGCTATTTTACAAATGCATATTAAACTTGTAAACCATTCGTTTAGTTTTTTTTTTCTTTTTAGATTTAAGAGTATTCCTGGTCCGAAAATAAAACAAGTTATTTAAAAATTTCCTGTGTGACGCTGTAGCCATCACACCCAGATATTATGCACAGCTACTTCATGTACTACGGCTTTTGATCAGTCCTTACCAATCACTGTTGGTTTGAGTCGTTTAAAACATGCATTTAAAAAGCAACACTCGTCAAAAATAATCTTATACATATTCTTTATTATCATGAAAATACCTGAAAAGGTTTGAAGAACAGCAATATAAATATATCCTTAAGCCATTTCCTGTAGCTGCGTGTTTCTGGTTCTTCGTCTGCAGCGCATATTAAGTTTCTGCACGAGAGCGCCCCCTGGCTTTTGGATGTAGCGGCATTTCACCGTTATTCATTGAGAAGCAAAGCAAGTATCATCAGCCAACTTATAGGTGCACCCCTAATTTTGGTCAGTTTCTCTGCCTACCAACCACACTTTTTTGCCATGTTTTATGCATATGATGGAGAACAAACTGTGCCATTTCTCTAATTAGGTTGCTCTGTATTTTGCACCTGGTTACTTTTGGCATATTTCTTGTGTTTATTTAAAAAAAAAAAAATTCTTTAAATGCAAAATACACTTATGTTTTTCCCAAAGTATTTGTTTTGATTTGTTATATAAACAAATTATTTACATAAAGTTTTTCCGGACCTATGAAAATTATGGGAATTCAGATTTGGACCTTTGAATGTAAACTTTGAGAACCCCTGATCTAAACAGTAGTTTAACTGCAACATGTGTCGCTAGCACAGCTTACTCATAAGACATTACAATCAACTAGACATTTTAGAACATTCGGGGGAAAAATAAACACATAATGTAATAATCATACTTACATGTTGTGGTTAGGAGACGCATGTTGTTCTAAATAAAGTGGGTACTGAACCATCTTTCATTGCCAAACGTTTAGTAAATACCTCCTTGAAACAGTAATTTCATAAATATCATGAATATCTTCATCCTTTGGTAATGAAAACAACACAAACTTGCATTAACAGCTGAAAACACAGTGTCTGCTCGACATGATGTTTACACACTAACTAGCTGAAGTGTCTGTGGGCAGGTCAGAGTTTTCGTTTCTCCCGGGCAAAACTATAGGCGGAGATTATTATGCAAAGTGTTCGTATCTTCATAGAGGGAGACAGGCAGAAGATTCATACTATATGATGAAATATTTCAGTGATTTAGAGTCAACGCCCTACTTTAGAAGCCAATAACTTTATTAATCATGCACTTTTTGGTTTAACTACTTTGCACATCGTTTACATTGATGGACAGCTACATGATGCACTGCAATACAGGTAATTTTCAATTTTGGATCTGTTTGGCTCTTTAAAATAAATGAGAAAAGAGTTAAAGCGCATACTAAGTGCAAACGCAGATGCAAAGCAGGCCTCCGTTGCTGATTGAAGCAGCTGAAATAGATAAACAAACTTGCCTACTACTCTTCATATTAATGCGCATTCCTTACAAGCAAAAATAGATGAACTATCAGCAAATATGCCCTACCTAAACAAGTACCAGAATTCCAGTATTCTGGCAATCACGAGACGTGGCCGGACAGCAACGTTGTTATTGTTTAGGACCGATAGAGATCTTGACATTACCGGGAAGACGGGGCAGGGGCGTCATAAGTAGGGGGAAAAGGGTGACAGACTGCAAAAGGCATGTGAGGGGCCCTTGACAATCATTTTGTAGTTATTATTAACCCTTAAGAGATCCTAGGGACATTTTCTGCCATTTTGATTTTTACTTTTAAACCATCTTGGCTGTGTTGATTGAATATTGCCCAAACTTGCCAGAGGTTAATCATTTTTGATGAATTTTAGAATTTTGGTTTCAGTTTTTTAAATTAGCTTAAAATGGCTAAGCTACGCAAAAACCGACACATGTGATGCTAGCGGCAAAAAATGTCCCATTGAAACCCATTATAACTACCATTTTTGACCCCCCCATTTATCTTAACAAAAACTAATGCACACCTTTATGTCAATATATCATTTTGGACTACTGGCCTTGAAGTTTTGATTTTTATACTTGTCCACCAGGTGGCGCTACTTTTTACCATTTCATGCATTCATCAAAATGTCACAATTTTTGCTGTTTTCTGCGGACCGCATAGCTGCTGAAAAGATAAACCTTTAATGTTGAAAATTGGTGTGTGTGTAAAAAAAGTGTGTCTGAGTGGTAAGGGGGTGGTGGTGATGTCGGGGTGGAGTCGATGTTGAGTGGGGCAGGGGGGCATATTCAACATATCCAATTCTTCTCTCTTTGAAGGGCACATTCTGCATTATAAACTAATTCAGTAATAAAAACGATGAGAGGTCAGAACCGAAACAAAATCAATGTTCATTTTGGTTCTCGCTCATGTTGTTTATGCAAGTACACTGCTATAAGTATGAACAGTATAGCAGAAGTAGTAAAAATGGCAAGGCATTACAGCACACACAAGGCTCCTGAAATAATCATGCATTTCAAGAGCGAGGACGGCTCCTCATCTTCCTCCGAGGATTCTGAGGTCGACACGGAGGCCTCAGAGGTAGAAGTAGACCAGCTGGAGTCTAATTCATAAGAAGGATCTTCAGAAGACTTGTCAGAAGGTGAGAGCAGAGAGGAGATGGATGAAGTGGCGGCAGGATGGACATCAAAAATTGAAAAATCTTTTGGTCTCCCACAAACATGGAGATGCTCCGCTACTTTCCAGCAGCCAGAGATTTGATCCCAGGGCTCACACACTATGCCACTGCCCAAATCAGTGCCCTGACTTCAAGCTTTTCATTGATGCTGATGCATGAAATCCTGCAGCATATTGGGGCCATGACAAACCTACATGGGAGACAGTCACAGACTGGAGAGATCTTGAGACAGAGAAACTGCAGGCTTATGTGGGCCTGCTCATTCTGACCGGTGTTTACAGATAAAAAATGAATCAGCCCTCAGTCTCTGGAGTGAGAAATCAGGACCGGTCACTATCTGGGCTACGATGTCCCACAAAAGTTTTCACGACATCAGCCGAACACTGTGGTTCGATTAATGTTAACATATTGGCATTTAAAGGGTTAAAATTTTCACAAATTTAATTAATATTTGACATGTATGTTTCAGGAAGAAGTAGGGCCCTATCTTGCACCCAGCGCAATTGACTTTGTCAGTGACGCATGTATCATTCGTATTTTGCGCCGGCGCACAGCGGGGTTTTTCCCTCCACAGATGCACGTCAGCAAACTAGGGAATGAACTTGCGCTCCCTGGGCGGTTCAGCGCAAAAAGGAGGCGTGTTGCGGCGCAAACCATCTCTTATGCTATTTTGCAGTTTCAAAAAACAATTGCGCTACTAACCAAAAAAAACTAGTCTAAAGTCAGTGGCGCGTTGCGCGTGGTTCATTATGCTATTTTAAGGGCGCATGCTTGACCATAATGTATAGCGTGCACAACGCGCATACACTTTGCTTATCTAATCTACACAGATGCAACAGTTATTTTTGCAAATCATAAATTGTATCACTTAAAAATATTAATACACGAGATAAGGGGAATCATAATGGTGAGCATTGTGATGATAGTTTTTATTTATTCTCATGCAAATAACGATTAAAATATTTTCATAACTTTGTTGTGTGGCTGTATTACGTTTATTTTATGTAAAAAATAGTTAAAATGTTTTCATAAGAAACCTTAATGTATATGAACTTGATTTGTAAGAGTACTTTGGGGTTGGACCTTGCTTGCGTTTCTTGGGTCCGATTTCAAAGCCCCCAAACCCTTTCAGCGGTGAGGGTGGACGCAGCGATGTCCTCTGCTGGCGTCAAGTCCTGAGGCAGATCCACCTCCCGTTACACGGCGTGCCCGATTTATGCTGGCAAGCGTGGGATTCCCCCGTACAAGGACGTCGGTCTCCTCGGCTGTGAACCGCTCCTGGCGTGCGCCTGGTAAATCCGTCATAATAATAGCAACCCGCCATGGAACTTGCGCCCTTGCGTTTAAAGGGAATGTTGGCTAGCGTTCTGATTGGTTTATTTGACGTTACGCCCAAACCACACCTATGAATAATGAACCTACTTCAGACCAACCCCTTATTGATTTGCGCCCGGCGCAAGAGTTATTTCTCACGCCGGGAAAATAGCAACAGCGCCCAAGATCCGCCCACAAACTCACTTGCGCGTTGCGCTTCGCACTTGCGTTTCAGATCGTTAAAATAGAGCCCGTAGTGTTAAAAGATTTAATAGTTTAAAGTGGAAAAAATTATTGATGTATGATATTTTTAGAGCAGTTTTTGGGAAGGTGTCATTTTGGCCTTAGGATCTTTTTGGCCCTAGGAAGTGTGAGTTTTGTATAAAATCTGACCCTGTTCAAAAAATAACAATGCATCAAAATCAATGTTACTACCAATCTTTTACCCATCCTAGGGTCTAATAATAATTATAATCAAATGGTAGTTCAAATGTTTTTTTGGGGAAAATATTTAGATTTTTGTTTTTTTCTGTTAAAAAAACATGGGTTCATGTAAACAAACTGGCATGTAAAGGGTTAAAATTTCCACAAATTTAATTAATATTTCATATGTATGTTTCAGGCAGAAGTAGTTCTAAAAGACTGAATCATTTAAAGTGTAAAAAAATGTTGACATATGATATTTTTAGAGCAATTTTTAGGAAGGTGTCATTTTGTAGCCTTAGGAACACTTAAGAAAGTTTTTTATAAAATCTGACCTTGTTCAAAAAATAACAATGCATGAAAATTAATGTTGCTACCAATCTTTGACCCATCTCAGGGTATAATAATAATAATAATAATCACATGGTGGTTCAAATTTGTTTTTTGGAAAATATTTAGTTTTTTTGTTTTTTCTGTTAAAAAAAACATGGGCTAATGTAAATAAACAGGCATATAAAGTAGTGCTGGGCGATTTGGCCTAAAAATAAAATCTCCGATTTAATTTTTTTTAATTCGACTTCCGATTTTTTCCGATTTTTGGTTTGTGGTGCTGGTGCCTTTGACTGCGATGGGCTTTAGGCAAATGTTGCAGCACGGGGTCTCTTGCTCCACGTCTGTCGCAGCAAACCCATACCAGTTCCAAACAACAGATGATTTTATTCCTTTCTTTGGAACAAACTTCCCACTCTCGCCGGTAGCCATGTTGTCGCTTGCTGTTGCCGTTTCGTGTGTTTGTGCTATGATGATGATGTTGTCGCTTGCTGATGCTGTTTCACGTGTGCTATGATGTTGTTGATGTTGCTATAATAACGCTACGGAAGCCCCGGGCAGCCAAAAATGCGCCATTACAAAAAAATCGAATTACTTATTTTTTAAATCCCCCACAACAAAAAATTCGAATTAATTCATTAAATCGATTTTTTGCCCAGGCCTAATATAAAGGGTTAAAATTTTCACAAATTATATTAATATTTGATATGTATGTTTCAGGCAGAAGTAGTTTTAAAAGACTGAATCGTTTAAAGTGGAAAAAATATTGATGTATGATATTTTTAGAGCAGTTTTGGGAAGGTGACATTTTGTGGCCTTAGGATCACAAGTGTGAGTTTTTTTATAAAATCTGACTCTGTTCAAAAAATAACAATGCATTAAAATAAATTTTGCCACCAATCTTTGACCCATCCCAGGGTCTAATAATTAAAATAATCAAATGGATTAGAGTCGGTAGGATTCGAACCTGCGCGGGGAGACCCCAATGGAATTCTAGTCCGTCGCCTTAACCACTCGGCCACAACTACATGCTGTTGCTGTTGGGAAACTTTATCCTTTCCCCGTTCCCTACGAAACGGAGCTCTAGACACAGCAGCACAAAAGGCGATCGAGGCTACTCATCGCCCGGACAGGGACT
Organism: Paramisgurnus dabryanus; assembly: GCF_030506205.2. Taxonomy (NCBI): domain Eukaryota; kingdom Metazoa; phylum Chordata; class Actinopteri; order Cypriniformes; family Cobitidae; genus Paramisgurnus; species Paramisgurnus dabryanus. The sequence continues at coordinate 28,069,836 of NC_133359.1, read as the reverse complement.
TGAACCCTGGACCCTCAGATTAAAAGTCTGATGCTCTACCGACTGAGCTATCCGGGCTTGCACCTGAGTTCCAGGGCTTCACGCCTCAGCCAAGTACGGGACTTCAGTACCATGTCCTGTTAGCTACTCTTTGGTCTATGGACAGGTTAAATATTACTAGAATGCCAAAATGAGCAGGAAACTGCTTCAGTCTTCAAACAGAGTGCGTATTATCTATTTAAGTGGAGAAATCTTGAGAGTCGGTCTACTCGAGAGTCTGAAGTCTGAAGACGTAGTCGGCAGGATTCGAACCTGCGCGGGGAGACCCCAATGGATTTCTAGTCCATCGCCTTAACCACTCGGCCCACTGCCAACTTATGTATTGACCATTAGCCCACTATTTTGCCCATTAGCACATTAAACTGCCCATCTGCCATTTATGTCTCTATGGGCCCCTGGGGGCCAAATGACCCAGAGGGCCCCAGGCTCTGGGGGCCTCAAGTGCCAAAGTATTTTCTGCCATTAAGGAAAACAACTTTTGGCCTCTGGGTTTGGCCCCCTTGGGGCGCCCAAGTAATGTTGCCCACTGACAGTTTATTTCACCCACTTCCAATTTATGCATTGACCATTTGCGCACTATTTTGCCCATTAGCACATTAAACTGCCCATCTGACATTTATGCCTCTGAGGGCCCCTGGGGGCCCCAAGTTTTGTTGCCCACTGACAGTATATTTCACCCACAGCCAACTTATGCATTGACCATTTGCCCACTATTTTGCCCATTAGCACATTAAACTGCCCATCTGCCATATATGGCTCTGAGGGCCCCTGGGGGCCAAATGACCTAGAGGGCGCCAAGCTCTGGGGGGCCCGAGTGCCAACGTATTACAGGCCCAATTACTTTGTCTGCAATTGAGGAAAACAACTTTTGGCCCCTGGGCTTGGCCCCCTTGGGGCCCCAAGTTATGTTGCCCACTGACAGTTTATTTTGCCCACTGCCAAATTATGTATTGACCATTAGCCCACTTTTCTGCCCATTAGCACATTAAACTGCCCATCTGCCATTTATGGCTCTGAGGGCCCCTGGGGGCCCCAAGTTATGTTGCCCACAGACAGTTTGTTTCACCCACAGCCAACTTATGCATTGACCATTTGCCCACTATTTTGCCCATTAGCACATTAAACTGCCCATCTGCCATTTATGCCTCTGAGGGCCCCTGGGGGCCCCAAGTTTTGTTGCCCACTGACAGTATATTTCACCCACAGCCAACTTATGTATTGACCATTTGCCCACTATTTTGCCCATTAGCACATTAAACTGCCCATCTGCCATTTATGGCTCTGAGGGCCCCTGGGGGCCAAATGACCTAGAGGGCCCCAAGCTCTGGGGGCCCCAAGTGCCAAAGTATTCCAGCCCCACTGGCTGCCCAATTACTTTGTCTGCAATTGAGGAAAACAACTTTTGGCCCCTGGGCTTGGCCCCCTTGGGGCCCCAAGTTATGTTGCCCACTGACAGGTATTTTGCCCACTGCCAACTTATGTATTGACCATTAGCCCACTTTTCTGCCCACTAGCACATTAAACTGCCCATCTGCCATTTATGGCTCTGAGGGCCCCTGGGGGCCCCGAGTTATGTTGCCCACTGACAGTTTGTTTCACCCACAGCCAACTTATGCATTGACCATTTGCCCACTATTTTGCCCATTAGCACATTAAACTGCCCATCTGCCATTTATGGCTCTGAGAGCCCCTGGGGGCCAAATGACCTAGAGGGCCCCAAGCTCTGGGTGCCCCAAGTGTCAAAGTATTCCAGGCCCACTGGCTGCCCAATAACTTTGACTGCAATTGAGGATAACAACTTTTGGCCCCTGGGCTTGGCCCCCTTGGGGCCCCAAGTTATGTTGCCCACTGACAGTTTATTTTGCCCACTGCCAACTTATGTATTGACCATTAGCCCACTATTTTGCCCATTAGCACATTAAACTGCCCATCTGCCATTTATGCCTCTATGGGCCCCTGGGGGCCAAATGACCCAGAGGGTCCAGGCTCTGGGGGCCCCAAGTGCCAAAGTATTGTCTGCCATTGAGGAAAAGAACTTCTGGCCTCTGGGCTTGGCCCCCTTGGGGCCCCAAGTAATGTTGCCCACTGAGAGTTTATTTCACCCACTTCCAATTTATGCATTGACCATTTGCCCACTATTTTGCCCATTAGCACATTAAACTGCCCATCTGCCTCTTATGCCTCTATGGGCCCCTGGGGGCCAAATGACCCAGAGGGCCCCAGGCTCTGGGGGCCCCAAGTGCCAAAGTATTGCGTGCCATTAAGAAAAACAACTTTTGGCCTCTGGGCTTGGCCCCCTTGGGGCCCCAAGTAATGTTGCCCACTGACAGTTTATTTCACCCACTTCCAATTTATGCATTGACCATTTGCCCACTATTTTGCCCATTAGCACATTAAACTGCCCATCTGCCATTTATGCCTCTGAGGGCCCCTGGGGGCCCCAAGTTTTGTTGCCCACTGACAGTATATTTCACCTACAGCCAACTTATGCATTGACCATTTGCCCACTATTTTGCCCATTAGCACATTAAACTGCCCATCTGCCATTTATGGCTCTGAGGGCCCCTGGGGGCCAAATGACCTAGAGGGCCCCAAGCTCTGGGGGCCCCAAGTGCCAAAGTATTCCAGGCCCACTGGCTGCCCAATTACTTTGTCTGCAATTGAGTAAAAAACTTTTGGCCCCTGGGCTTGGCCCCCTTGGGGCCCCAAGTTATGTTGCCCACTGACAGTTTATTTTGCCCACTGCCAACTTATGTATTGACCATTAGCCCACTTTTCTGCCCACTAGCGCATTCAACTGCCCATCTGCCATTTATGGCTCTGAGGGCCCCTTGGGGCCCCAAGTTATGTTGTCCACTGAGAGTTTATTTCACCCACTACCAATTTATGCATTGACCATTTGCCCACTATTTTGCCCATTAGCACATTAAACTGCCCATCTGCCATTTATGCCTCTGAGGGCCCTTGGGGGCCCCAAGTTTTGTTGCCCACTGACAGTATATTTCACCCACAGCCAACTTATGCATTGACCATTTGCCCACTATTTTGCCCATTAGCACATTAAACTGCCCATCTGCCATTTATGCCTCTATGGGCCCCTGGGGGCCAAATGACCCAGAGGGCCCCAGGCTCTGGGGGCCCCAAGTGCCAAAGTATTGTCTGCCATTAAGGAAAACAACTTTTGGCTTCTGGGCTTGGCCCCCTTGGGGCCCCAAGTAATGTTGCCCACTGACAGTTTATTTCACCCACTTCCAATTTATGCATTGACCATTTGCCCACTATTTTGCCCATTAGCACATTAAACTGCCCATCTGCCATTTATGCCTCTGAGGGCCCTTGGGGGCCCCAAGTTTTGTTGCCCACTGACAGTATATTTCACCTACAGCCAACTTATGCATTGACCATTTGCCCACTATTTTGCCCATTAGCACATTAAACTGCCCATCTGCCATTTATGGCTCTGAGGGCCCCTGGGGGCCAAATGACCTAGAGGGCCCCAAGCTCTAGGGGCCCCAAGTGCCAAAGTATTCCAGGCCCACTGGCTGCCCAATTACTTTGTCTGCAATTGAGGAAAAAAACTTTTGGCCCTGGGCTTGGCCCCCTTGGGGCCCCAAGTTATGTTGCCCACTGACAGTTTATTTCACCCACTTCCAATTTATGCATTGACCATTTGCCCACTATTTTGCCCATTAGCACATTAAACTGCCCCTCTGCCATTTATGCCTCTATGGGCCCCTGGGGGCCAAATGACCCAGAGGGTCCAGGCTCTGGGGGCCCCAAGTGCCAAAGTATTGTTTGCCATTAAGGAAAATAACTTCTGGCCTCTGGGCTTGGCCCCCTTGGGGCCCCAAGTTATGTTGTCCACAGAGAGTTTATTTCACCCACTTCCAATTTATGCATTGACCATTTGCCCACTATTTTGCCCATTAGCACATTAAACTGCCCATCTGCCATTTATGCCTCTGAGGGCCCTTGGGGGCCCCAAGTTTTGTTGCCCACTGACAGTATATTTCACCTACAGCCAACTTATGCATTGACCATTTGCCCACTATTTTGCCCATTAGCACATTAAACTGCCCATCTGCCATTTATGGCTCTGAGGGCCCCTGGGGGCCCCAAGTTATGTTGTCCACTGAGAGTTTATTTCACCCACTTCCAATTTATGCATTGACCATTTGCCCACTATTTTGCCCATTAGCACATTAAACTGCCCATCTGCCATTTATGCCTCTGAGGGCCCCTGGGGGCCAAATGACATAGAGGGCATAGGCCAAAGGTCAAAGTAAGCTCACATGGATGCAAGGCCTACATCAGATGGTTTAAAAAACTGCAAACACACATGCTTCAACATCTAAGACTGTTTCATTTGAATGAAACCTGCAAAACACACAAGCACATAGTTACAATGCAAAGGCCAAAGGTCAAAGTAAGGTCACATGGATGCAAGGCCTACATCAGATGGTTTAAAAGACTGCAAACACACATGCTTCAACATCTAACACTGTTACATTTGAATAAAACCTGCAAAACACACAAGCACATAGTTACAATGCAAAGGCCAAAGGTCAAATTTAGCTCACATGGATGCAAGGCCTACATCAGATGGTTTAAAAGACTGCAAACACACATGCTTCAACATCTAACACTGTTACATTTGAATAAAACCTGCAAAACACACAAGCACATAGTTACAATGCAAAGGCCAAAGGTCAAAGTAAGCTCACATAGATGCAAGGCCTACATCAGATGGTTTAAAAGACTGCAAACACACATGCTTTAACATCTGAGACTTTTACATTTGAATGAAACCTGCAAAACACACAAGCACATAGCTACAATGCAAAGGCCAAAGGTCAAATTCAGCTCAAATGGATGCAAGGCCTACATCAGATGGTTTAAAAGACTGCAAACACACATGTTTTAACATCTGAGAGTGTTAAATGTGAATGAAACATGCAAAACACACAAGCACATAGTTACAATGCAAAGGCCAAAGGTCAAATTCAGCTCACATGGATGCAAGGCCTACATCAGATGGTTAAAAAGACTGCAAACACACATGCTTCAACATCTAAGACTGTTACATTTGAATGAAACCTGCAAAACACACAAGCACATAGTTACAATGCAAAGGCCAAAGGTCAAATTCAGCTCACATGGATGCAAGGCCTAGATCAGATGGTTTAAAAGACTGCAAACACACATGCTTCAACATCTGAGAGTGTTAAATGTGAATGAAACATGCAAAACACACAAGCACATAGTTACAATGCAAAGGCCAAAGGTCAAATTCATCTCACATGGATGCAAGGCCTACATCAGATGGTTAAAAAGACTGCAAACACACATGCTTCAACATCTAAGACTGTTACATTTGAATGAAACCTGCAAAACACACAAGCACATTGTTACAATGCAAAGGCCAAAGGTCAAATTCATCTCACATGGATGCAAGGCCTACATCAGATGGTTAAAAAGACTGCAAACACACATGCTTCAACATCTAAGACTGTTACATTTGAATGAAACCTGCAAAACACACAAGCACATAGTTACAATGCAAAGGCCAAAGGTCAAATTCAGCTCACATGGATGCAAGGCCTAGATCAGATGGTTTAAAAGACTGCAAACACACATGCTTCAACATCTGAGAGTGTTAAATGTGAATGAAACCTGCCAAACACACAAGCACATTGTTACAATGCAAAGGCCAAAGGTCAAATTCATCTCACATGGATGCAAGGCCTACATCAGATGGTTAAAAAGACTGCAAACACACATGCTTCAACATCTAAGACTGTTACATTTGAATGAAACCTGCAAAACACACAAGCACATAGTTACAATGCAAAGGCCAAAGGTCAAATTCAGCTCACATGGATGCAAGGCCTACATCAGATGGTTTAAAAGACTGCAAACACACATGCTTCAACATCTAAGACTGTTACATTTGTATCAAACATGCAAAACACACAAGCACATAGCTACAATGCAAAGGCCAAAGGTCAAATTCAGCTCACATGGATGCAAGGCCTACATCAGATGGTTTAAAAGACTGCAAACCCACATGCTTCAACATCTAAGACTGTTACATTTGAATGAAACCTGCAAAACACTCAAGCACATTGTTACAATGCAAAGGCCAAAGGTCAAATTCAGCTCACATGGATGCAAGGCCTACATCAGATGGTTTAAAAGACTGCAAACCCACATGCTTCAACATCTGAGAGTGTTAAATGTGAATGAAACATGCAAAACACACAAGCACATAGTTACAATGCAAAGGCCAAAGGTCAAATTCAGCTCACATGGATGCAAGGCCTACATCAGATGGTTTAAAAGACTGCAAACCCACATGCTTCAACATCTAAGACTGTTACATTTGAATGAAACCTGCAAAACACTCAAGCACATTGTTACAATGCAAAGGCCAAAGGTCAAATTCAGCTCACATGGATGCAAGGCCTACATCAGATGGTTTAAAAGACTGCAAACCCACATGCTTCAACATCTGAGAGTGTTAAATGTGAATGAAACATGCAAAACACACAAGCACATAGTTACAATGCAAAGGCCAAAGGTCAAATTCAGCTCACATGGATGCAAGGCCTACATCAGATGGTTAAAAAGACTGCAAACACACATGCTTCAACATCTAAGACTGTTACATTTGAATGAAACCTGCAAAACACACAAGCACATAGTTACAATGCAAAGGCCAAAGGTCAAATTCAGCTCACATGGATGCAAGGCCTACATCAGATGGTTTAAAAGACTGCAAACACACATGCTTTAACATCTGAGACTTTTACATTTGAATGAAACCTGCAAAACACACAAGCACATAGCTACAATGCAAAGGCCAAAGGTCAAATTCAGCTCAAATGGATGCAAGGCCTACATCAGATGGTTTAAAAGACTGCAAACACACATGTTTTAACATCTGAGAGTGTTAAATGTGAATGAAACATGCAAAACACACAAGCACATATTTACAATGCAAAGGCCAAAGGTCAAATTCAGCTCACATGGATGCAAGGCCTACATCAGATGGTTAAAAAGACTGCAAACACACATGCTTCAACATCTAAGACTGTTACATTTGAATGAAACCTGCAAAACACACAAGCACATAGTTACAATGCAAAGGCCAAAGGTCAAATTCAGCTCACATGGATGCAAGGCCTAGATCAGATGGTTTAAAAGACTGCAAACACACATGCTTCAACATCTGAGAGTGTTAAATGTGAATGAAACATGCAAAACACACAAGCACATAGTTACAATGCAAAGGCCAAAGGTCAAATTCATCTCACATGGATGCAAGGCCTACATCAGATGGTTTAAAAGACTGCAAACACACATGCTTCAACATCTAAGACTGTTACATTTGAATCAAACCTGCAAAACACACAAGCACATAGCTACAATGCAAAGGCCAAAGGTCAAATTCAGCTCACATGGATGCAAGGCTTATCTCAGATGGTTTAAAAGACTGCAAACACACATGCTTCAACATCTGAGAGTGTTAAATGTGAATGAAACCTGCCAAGCACACAAGCACATTGTTACAATGCAAAGGCCAAAGGTCAAATTCAGCTCACATGGATGCAAGGCCTACATCAGATGGTTTAAAAGATTGCAAACACACATGCTTCAACATCTAAGACTGTTACATTTGAATGAAACCTGCAAAACACACAAGCACATTGTTACAATGCAAAGGCCAAAGGTCAAATTCAGCTCACATGGATGCAAGGCCTAGATCAGATGGTTTAAAAGACTGCAAACACACATGCTTTAACATCTGAGAGTGTTAAATGTGAATGAAACCTGCCAAACACACAAGCACATTGTTACAATGCAAAGGCCAAAGGTCAAATTCATCTCACATGGATGCAAGGCCTACATCAGATGGTTAAAAAGACTGCAAACACACATGCTTCAACATCTAAGACTGTTACATTTGAATGAAACCTGCAAAACACACAAGCACATAGTTACAATGCAAAGGCCAAAGGTCAAATTCAGCTCACATGGATGCAAGGCCTACATCAGATGGTTTAAAAGACTGCAAACACACATGCTTCAACATCTAAGACTGTTACATTTGTATCAAACATGCAAAACACACAAGCACATAGCTACAATGCAAAGGCCAAAGGTCAAATTCAGCTCACATGGATGCAAGGCCTACATCAGATGGTTTAAAAGACTGCAAACCCACATGCTTCAACATCTAAGACTGTTACATTTGAATGAAACCTGCAAAACACTCAAGCACATTGTTACAATGCAAAGGCCAAAGGTCAAATTCAGCTCACATGGATGCAAGGCCTACATCAGATGGTTTAAAAGACTGCAAACCCACATGCTTCAACATCTGAGAGTGTTAAATGTGAATGAAACATGCAAAACACACAAGCACATAGTTACAATGCAAAGGCCAAAGGTCAAATTCAGCTCACATGGATGCAAGGCCTACATCAGATGGTTTAAAAGACTGCAAACCCACATGCTTCAACATCTGAGAGTGTTAAATGTGAATGAAACCTGCCAAACACACAAGCACATTGTTACAATGCAAAGGCCAAAGGTCAAATTCAGCTTACATGGATGCAAGGCCTACATCAGATGGTTAAAAAGACTGCAAACACACATGCTTCAACATCTAAGACTGTTACATTTGTATCAAACCTGCAAAACACACAAGCACATAGCTACAATGCAAAGGCCAAAGGTCAAATTCAGCTTACATGGATGCAAGGCCTACATCAGATGGTTTAAAAGACTGCAAACACACATGCTTCAACATCTAAGACTGTTACATTTGAATCAAACCTGCAAAACACACAAGCACATAGCTACAATGCAAAGGCCAAAGGTCAAATTCAGCTCACATGGATGCAAGGCTTATCTCAGATGGTTTAAAAGACTGCAAACACACATGCTTCAACATCTGAGAGTGTTAAATGTGAATGAAACCTGCCAAGCACACAAGCACATTGTTACAATGCAAAGGCCAAAGGTCAAATTCAGCTCACATGGATGCAAGGCCTACATCAGATGGTTTAAAAGATTGCAAACACACATGCTTCAACATCTAAGACTGTTACATTTGAATGAAACCTGCAAAACACACAAGCACATTGTTACAATGCAAAGGCCAAAGGTCAAATTCAGCTCACATGGATGCAAGGCCTACATCAGATGGTTTAAAATACTGCAAACACACATGCTTCGACATCTGAGAGTGTTAAATGTGAATGAAACATGCAAAACACACAAGCACATTGTTACAATGCAAAGGCCAAAGGTCATAATCAGCTCACATGGATGCAAGGCCTACATCAGATGGTTTAAAAGACTGCAAACCCACATGCTTCAACATCTGAGAATGTTAAATGTGAATGAAACCTGTAAAACACACAAGCACATTGTTACAATGCAAAGGCCAAAGGTCAAATTCAGCTCACATGGATGCAAGGCCTACATCAGATGGTTTAAAAGACTGCAAACACACATGCTTCAACATCTAAGACTGTTACATTTGAATGAAACCTGCAAAACACACAAGCACATTGTTACAATGCAAAGGCCAAAGGTCAAATTCAGCTCACATGGATGCAAGGCCTACATCAGATGGTTTAAAAGACTGCAAACACACATGCTTCAACATCTGAGAGTGTTAAATGTGAATGAAACATGTAAAACACACAAGCACATAGTTACAATGCAAAGGCCAAAGGTCAAATTCATCTCACATGGATGCAAGGCCTACATCAGATGGTTAAAAAGACTGCAAACACACATGCTTTAACATCTGAGAGTGTTAAATGTGAATGAAACATGCAAAACACACAAGCACATTGTTACAATTCAAAGGCCAAAGGTCAAATTCATCTCACATGGATGCAAGGCCTACATCAGATGGTTAAAAAGACTGCAAACACACATGCTTCAACATCTAAGAGTGTTAAATGTGAATGAAACATGCAAAACACACAAGCACATTGTTACAATGCAAAGGCCAAAGGTCATAATCAGCTCACATGGATGCAAGGCCTACATCAGATGGTTTAAAAGACTGCAAACACACATGCTTTAACATCTGAGAGTGTTAAATGTGAATGAAACATGCAAAACACACAAGCACATTGTTACAATTCAAAGGCCAAAGGTCAAATTCATCTCACATGGATGCAAGGCCTACATCAGATGGTTAAAAAGACTGCAAACACACATGCTTCAACATCTAAGACTGTTACATTTGAATGAAACCTGCAAAACACACAAGCACATAGTTACAATGCAAAGGCCAAAGGTCAAATTCAGCTCACATGGATGCAAGGCCTACATCAGATGGTTTAAAAGACTGCAAACACACATGCTTCAACATCTAAGACTGTTACATTTGAATGAAACCTGCAAAACACACAAGCACATTGTTACAATGCACTTTAACCTCTATGACCTAAAGGGATTAAAGCATTATTAAAGGTCACAGTGTGCTCATAGGCCCTGTCTGCACATTAAGCACAAATGACCCACAGTGTGAACACAGGCCCTGCATGCACATTATACACATATCACACACATTAATAATGCATGCACATAGGCCCTGTATGCACATATGACACGCAGTGTGCACGCAGGCCTTGTATACACATTATGCACATATGACACACTTTAATAATGCTTTGTTCACTTTAGCTCATGGAGGTTAAAGGTCACAGTGTGCACACAGACCTTGGCTTGGACTTAGTGTTTTTTGTAAAACACGTGAAATAGGCTAAAGTTTAGGGCTCTTTTGCTTGGCCGAGGAAGGTCGGAGAGACTTGCACTTGGGTTCGTTGGAAAGGCCCGAATCAGACCTTTCCAACAAGCCCAAGGTCAAGGACGTGTCCCTTTCGGGGGCGGAGCTACGGGCATTTGAATATATAAGCTCATTTGTTATATCTCCGGAAGGGGAGGTCCTAGAAACCTGGGGGTGGGGGCGTTTTGAAGGGGGCCGAGGGAGCTTTCAAATGACACCAACCGCACGTCTCTACGACGTTCCTTGGCCGAGTTGTTGTTTTCCGAATTGGACGTGGGCTTAAAGCTAGGGTTAGGGCTAGGGTTGGCAACTCGGCTCAGGAAAACTCTGCGGCGACGCAATTTCAACACGTAGACAGTGGCGGGCCACGTAACGGGAGGGCGGAGTTTCGGAGTCGAGCGGCCTTTCTAGCCTGCGCGGGAGAACGCCCGACTCTGATTTATCACAGTGTGCCTTCGCGGTCTTTGCCAATCTTTTTGGCCATAGCGGTGCGTAAACAATGTCGCAGGATAACGCCGTCGCATGGGGCGCGTCAGGGACTTTTGACGACAAACATACTCAAAATTCGTAATGATCGGGACACGTCAGCGTAGCCGCTACGGAAAAGAATTGCCGTAAATTGAACGTGGGCTTCTTCCGAAAAGGTTCCGCAGGCCCCAAATCGCACGACTCGGCACGTCCCGGGCCACCGAGCGACATATTGACACCGGGTGCCGAAAAGGGGATCTTGCGACATCTGAGGCAAAAAACCTCTTCAAACCTTCTGGTGCACCTGCGGCTCTAGACCGTATCGGTGAGGTTCCGAAACGGAGCGACATGCGGTTCCGAATCACGTGGGACTGCGGAACGTCGCGCACCGACAGTGCCTCGCTAGCCGTGCGACATACTGAAAGCTCAGGCCCATCGGACTTTTCCTCAACGCGTCGGTTACGCCGCTATTCTGCCCGATCGCAATTTAGTACGTGCAATTAATTGCAATAAACACACCCCAAACTATGTCCTTTGCATGTCGGGACAGAGGCGTTACTCATACGTCGAGCTCAACCTGACAGAACCCCCTTGAGCCGCACGGGGCACCGCCCACGCGCAATCGGAATAAAATGCCATTGAAGTGAATTGAGTGCCATTGGAGTAGGCCACAAAAAAGAATAATGGGCATAAACTGCAAATGGGCATTTCCCCACGTGGCCTTAGAAAGTCCCCGGGGCCCCAAAAATGAACACTGTCATGCCCCCGGGTCCCCCGATTCATACCCTTGATGGGCAAGTGCATGCGTCGCTGCTCTGGTTTTAGAGCCCCCCCTAAAAAACTCCTCATTCTTGTCATGCATGGACTCTGCCAATATTGCATTTTCAACAAAAATCAGATTTCCATCTTAAATTGCATTTCACTTTGGAGCAGAGCGGTTTTGGGGGCCGCATCGCAGGCCCCTGACGTTCCCGCTCATGCGATTTCATACAGCTATCACGAAGCGGGCCCGTACGGGAGCTGTCCCATTTCCCCATTAAACCAATGCATTTTTCAAAATGGGTAGGCCACAAAAAGGACACAGAGATAAATTGGACGTGGGCTTAAAGCTAGGGTTAGGGCTAGGGTTGGCAACTCGGCTCGGGAAAACTCTGCGGCGACGCAATTTCAACACGTAGACAGTGGCGGGCCACGTAACGGGAGGGCGGAGTTTCGGAGTCGAGCGGCCTTTCTAGCCTGCGCGGGAGATCGCCCGACTCTGATTTATCACAGTGTGCCTTCGCGGTCTTTGCCAATCTTTTTGGCCATAGCGGTGCGTAAACAATGTCGCAGGATAACGCCGTCGCATGGGGCGCGTCAGGGACTATTGACGACAAACATACTCAAAATTCGTAACGATCGGGACACGTCAGCGTAGCCGCTACGGAAAAGAATTGCCGTAAATTGAACGTGGGCTTCTTCCGAAAAGGTTCCGCAGGCCCCAAATCGCACTACTCGGCACGTCCCGGGCCACCGAGCGACATATTGACACCGGGTGCCGAAAAGGGGATCTTGCGACATCTCAGGCAAAAAACCTCTTCAAACCTTCTGGTGCACCTGCGCCTCTAGACCATATCGGTGAGGTTCTGAAACGGAGCGACATGCGGTTCCGAATAACGTGGGACTGCGGAACGTCGCGCACCGACAGTGCCTCGCTAGCCGTGCGACATACTGAAAGCTCGGGCCCATCGGACTTTTCCTCACCGCGTCGGTTACGCCGCTATTCTGCCCGATCGCAATTTAGTAAGTGCAATTACTTGCAATACACACACCCCAAACTATGTCCTTTGCATGTCGGGACAGAGGCGGTACTCATACGTCGAGCTCAGCCTGACAGAACCCCCTTGAGCCGCACAGGGCACCGCCCACGAGCAACCGGAATAAAATGCCATTGAAGTGAATTGAGTGAAATAGGCTAAAGTTTAGGGCTCTTTTACTTGGCCGAGGAAGGTCGGAGAGACTTGAACTTGGGTTCGTTGGAAAGGCCCGAATCAGACCTTTCCAACAAGCCCAAGTTCAAGGACGTGTCCCATTCGGGGGCGGAGCTACGGGCATTTGAATATTTAAGCTCATTTGTTATATCTCCGGAAGGGGAGGTCCTAGAGACCTGGGGGTGGGGGCGTTTTGAAGGGGGCCGAGGGAGCTTTCAAATGACACCAACCGCACGTCTCTACGATGTTCCTTGGCCGAGTTGGTGTTTTCCGAATTGGACGTGGGCTTAAAGCTAGGGTTAGGGCTAGGGTCGGCAACTCGGCTCGGGAAAACTCTGCGGCGACGCAATTTCAACACGTACACAGTGGCGGGCCACGTAACGGGAGGGCGGAGTTTCGGAGTCGAGCGGCCTTTCTAGCCTGCGCGGGAGATCGCCCGACTCTGATTTATCACAGTGTGCCTTCGCGGCCTTTGCCAATCTTTTTGGCCATAGCGGTGCGTAAACAATGTCGCAGGATAACGGCGTCGCATGGGGCGCGTCAGGGACTATTGACGACAAACATACTCAAAATTCGTAACGATCGGGACACGTCAGCGTAGCCGCTACGGAAAAGAATTGCCGTAAATTGAACGTGGGCTTCTTCCGAAAAGGTTCCGCAGGCCCCAAATCGCACGACTCGGCACGTCCCGGGCCACCGGGCGACATATTGACACCGGGTGCCGAAAAGGGGATCTTGCGACATCTGAGGCAAAAAACCTCTTCAAACCTTCTGGTGCACCTGCGCCTCTAGACCGTATCGGTGAGGTTCCGAAACGGAGCGACATGCGGTTCCGAATCACGTGGGACTGCGGAACGTCGCGCACCGACAGTGCCTCGCTAGCCGTGCGACATACTAAAAGCTCGGGCCCATCGGACTTTTCCTCACCGCGTCGGTTACGCCGCTATTCTGCCCGATCGCAATTTAGTACGTGCAATTAATTGCAGTACACCCCAAACTATGTCCTTTGCATGTCGGGACAGAGGCGGTACTCATACGTCGAGCTCAGCCTGACAGAACCCCCTTGAGCCGCACGGGGCACCGCCCACGCGCAATCGGAATAAAATGCCATTGAAGTGAATTGAGTGCCATTGGAGTAGGCCACAAAAAAGAATAATGGACATAAACTGCAAATGGGCATTTCCCCGCGTGGCCTTAGAAAGTCCCCGGGACCCCAAAAATGAACACTGTCATGCCCCCGGGTCCCCCGATTCATACCCTTGACGCGCAAGTGCATGCGTCGCTGCGCTGCTTTTAGAGCCTCCCCCAAAAAACTCCTCATTCTTGTCATGCATGGACTCTGCCATTATTGCATTTTCAACAAAAATCAGATTTCCATCTTAAATTGCATTTCACTTTGGAGCAGAGCGGTTTTGGGGGCCGCATCGCAGGCCCCTGACGTTCCCGCTCATGCGATTTCATACAGCTATCACGAAGCGGGCCCGTACGGGAGCTGTCCCATTTCCCCATTAAACCAATGCATTTTTCAAAATGGGTAGGCCACAAAAAGGACAAAGAGATAAATTGGACGTGGGCTTAAAGCTAGGGTTAGGGCTAGGGTTGGCAACTCGGCTCGGGAAAACTCTGCGGCGACGCAATTTCAACACGTAGACAGTGGCGGGCCACGTAACGGGAGGGCGGAGTTTCGGAGTCGAGCGGCCTTTCTCCTCCACTTTGAATAGCATGTTATAATGCTTTCTTAAAAACAAATCATTAATAAAACATTCATTTATAAAAAACATAAGCTGTAAGATGAAAGTGATTATTATGTAAAACATATTTCAATATCATGACATCATTTCATTATTTGTAAAATTGGTTATATGAATAAGGCACACATTAACTTCTTTAGATAGATAAACACATATTAAATCTTTTACTGCAATACTACTTCTAAGCAAACACTTTAATCATTATTAAAAACCATCTGTTAGGAAAGAAAACACACACACACACACACACACACACACACACACACACACACACACACACACACACACACACACACACACACACACACACACACACACACACACACACACACACACACACACACACATACATACACACAGGAGATTCTGTTTCTTCAAGGTTGAGCTGCCCTGCCCCCATTAGGTTATTCTATATACAACCTTCATTTCATTGGTTAATACAAATTTATCAAAGACAACATCTTATATTTATTACATCAATTATTCAATGATTAATACTGATTAAGTAAGAAATACATTGCACATTTTATCCTGTGAACATTAAAGCATTAGTTAATGACATATTTGCCTGTTTGCTTTCCCCCTCAGGCCTCTCTCTTATCTTGATCTATACCAGGCGTAAATTCCTGCTAATCCTCCTTACAGCACACACACAAAAACTGGTAACTCTCCACTCTCAAACATAAACACCTCATTTCTACATAATAGCTCAGTGCATATATGAAACACACAATGTTTATAGAATAAAATGATTAATTAAAGAAATATAAAAATGGAACAAAATCAATTTCCACAGTCCTTATTTGGACATCTTTGTAACTTTAACACTTTTAGCAATCAGCATGAAATGTAGGCAGTAAATATGTAAAACATAATTATTCAACAACACAACAGTACTCCATTGTTCATGAATTGGTTAAATGCATTCATTAGTTAAACATACTAATTTTCACTTTCTCTAAATATAACATAGTTATAAAGCAAACAACTTGTTTATTGAAACCATCTGTTCTGTGTGTTTTCTCTTCAGGGGTTTGTTCCTACCCCCAACTGGAACAGCCTTTCAACTTTACACACAGACATTTACTCACATATCTCAGCACAAAACGCATAATGGCACATATGGATTATAACATAACATACTGATTAATAAAACAACATAAAAATCCCACAATTGTCTACAATGCCCATACCTAAATCTAGTATAGCAGTATTTTACTATCACTATTATCGATACCCCCTATAGTATGCATAACCAAATTTTACTTTAACATATTCCGTATTTTAACTAATATATGCATACCTGAATGTTATTTTAACACTTTCTGGTTTTTATTTTTTTTATTCTTACATTACCCAATACATGCATTCCTGAAGGTTATTTTAACATTTTCTGGGTTTTATTTTCATACAATCTGTAACATGCATATCTCAAGGTTATTTTAACACTTTATTTTCTGGGTTTTGTTTTTATAATATGCATACCTCAATGTTATGCCTTGTTGTTTTGAACCTGATCTTTTGCATCATCTTCTTCTTCAATATCCAGAGACCAAGTACATTTAAATTCAACAAAACTCCAAATAAAACAGTGGGAAATAACATTGGTAATTTTATAGATCAGATATATTTGACCTGGTGAGACCGTACCACTTGCACTTTTCACATCAAGGTATCATGTGTTATGTTTTTTATTTATTTTATTTATAGTTTGCCCTATGAATCTCTTGATAATGTTGCTGAGTCTAACAGTATTGATCAATGTTCAATCAATGAATGGTCCTTAAGAATGTGCAGGTGTTTCACACAGTGATGTATTGTCAATGACATGATCCCCACCTGATGATGTCTGAAATCAGAGGAGATCACCATTCAGAGGTGACAACTTTCTTCAAACGGACAGAACGTCTAAGAACAGGTGGTTTTTCGCAAAAGAATGGGACATTCATTGAACAAAGCACGCAGGCCTTGGTTGACACACTGAACTTGAACACTACGAACACTACAGAGATTGGACACCACCAAGAGCTAACATCTTACTGTATGTTGATCTCATCGGGACTGTTATGTTCTCCGATATGATCAAGCGGCGGAGCTGTAAGACAATTTCCTAAATAAGATACCACCTCCACAAAGGACACTGCATGGGGGCAAAGTGAGTGCGCGGGAAAAGCCACTCTCCACGATTCACAGTGGACTTCCCACTGAGACACATTTGGGTTTCAAAGACACACCTTTAGGGTGTCATACATTTGTATTCTTTTCTCTAAAAGCAAACTGTATATGAAATGCTACATGCACAAAGAATCTTAAATCTGTATCTTATTTGTTTTCTATTGAAATGTCTCATCGCAAGTGGTTACAATGGTCTCACTCATATAACAACAGAATTCAATGTTAAAGTATATGTGAAACTTCATTCAATGTTGATAGACACCTCCCATTCTAAGCATAAACCAATCACCCACTGTATAGAGATTAAGGACAGCCCTTAGTTCTACAACAACCAATCAGTACCAAATTCCTATATGCTTTGTTCTCTGGTTATTTAAGGAGATGTGTAAAAGATTTAGGCGGGACTTTCAATATCGAGAAATGCACCCCCATGATGCTGTCCTGGCACAGCATCATGTATTTTTATTTTACTTTGAGGAATCTGTAACCAGATCTTCATATCCTTACCAGGTATGCAACGTTTTTTTGTTTATTTCGTATTTGAATTGGAATGTAAATTGGCTTCTGAATTATGTTTTACCTACCTGGTTAATAAATTGTGTTTGGATTATTCTGTGTTGCTACGAAAGTTATTGACATGATTAGTAAATTACGATGTATCCTTGTTACCGCAATGTCTGAAAATCAGGCTAATATTACGGACCAAAATCCCAGACTAGATGGCATAGTAGTACATCAGCGGAGGATTTTGGAGATCCGACTAGCACTTGGCGTTAGTTTAAGTTAAATTAGATGCGTGGAGGCTAATTTCCTGTTTAGAGTAACAAGTAAATGTTGTCTGACCACTCTAAATCAGATGAGCCTCAGCCTCTGGTTATTTCAATATTATACTATCTAAGTTGCATATTAAATTATGACACGATTATACAAAGCTATCATTGGAGAAGACGGTCAGTTTGTTTTATGATAGTGGTCGTGAGCCTCTGGTTAGAAATAAATATTGTAATAATTAAGTTGCACCTCTATGGGGACTAAATAAAGTATGTTCAGAGATGAGCACGTGTAAGAGCGGCCTTCTGAACATATGGTCTAACCTCTAGCAGCGACCAAGCCTGATTCGGTTGTGATCGTGGGCCTGCATGATTATTAAATATTAATAAACGGCCGGTGCATGAGTCCAAAGCGACATGAGTAGCCGAATGAACGGATGCAATAACAAGTAGGGCTAAACAAGAATAACCAAACATCCACCCAAATTCTGTAACTGTTAAAAGTAATTCTCAATCCGATTTATATTAACATTATCTTGGAGTCAGATAATAATACAAAATTGCATAATGCCAAAACGTCATCTGCAAGCGCCGGAAAAGACAGAACGCGCTATAATCCTCGTTTGGATTCCGCCGTTGGGCCAAAAGGATGGATGGGGTCATATTTGGACCCTTACAGTACCTATACATGCTTCTTTTAAAAAACATAATGCTAAGTAAAGACAATGGGTTTTAATCCATTAAAATTGCTAATTTAATATCAAAAATCTTACAGGCTACAAAGAAGACAGAAACGTGTCAACACAGACATGCTGCTGCAGGGTACTGCACTGCCAAAACAATTATATTTGGCAAAGGAGTCACTTGCTGAAGTGCGCGAACTTCCAGCTGCTCCTGTACAACATGGGCATGAGGTTATGGAATTTGAGGAGCCAGCAAATCAGGAGGGAGAGGCCTTCATTCGCAAGCGTACCTCCAGCAGGTGCCCGTTGCCCACCCAACCTCCTGGATGTTACTCTGCATTTCCCATATACCCACCACACTTTGCATTCCCCCCTGGGTCCTACCCACCTTATCTCAGCTACCCACCAGGTCAACCAGTGCCTCAGTCCACCCAGTACCAGCCCCCGTACCAGTACCAGCCCCCGTACCAGTACCAGTGCCAGCCCACTCCACAGTGCCAGCCCACTCCACAGTGCCAGCCCACTCCACAGTGCCAGCCGCCTGATAACCTGCCACCACAAACTTGTCCCTCTTCCCAGCCCAGGCAGCGCATATGGAGAAGGAAAAAAGCTGCCCAAGAAGACAGGGAGCGAGAGGCTAGAGGTGAACCTCCATTAAAACGACTAGCAAAGGATATATATCACTATATCTGCAAGCAGTGTGGGCTGGCAAAAAATAAGACAACTGGCCACACTCAACTGAAGGGCCAGTGGTATTGTCCAACCTCAGCCCTCTCTGTTGCACAGTGGAGGGAAAATGTTCAGAGAGGTATTTGATTTTTTTTACATTTGTGTATACTTATGTATACAGTTAGGTTTTATATTGTTGTTTTTATAGTTAAGTTTTAAAAAGTTTTAGTGTTTGCAGTGTGTGTGTTTTGAACATTTTGTTTTTAGTTGCTGTTTGCAGTGCTTTGTGTGAACAATGTTTGTAAAACAGAAATGCACAACTCTTGTGGTGTAATAGTAACACATTCATCCTTTGGGTGAAAGATTCCAGGTGCAAATCCTGGCAAGAGTGTGTGGTGTATCACACGAGTATTTCAGTCTTTTTTTATAAATTCTATAGTAAAAAATCAATAAAAAACCATTTACTAACCTCCTAGGTGATTGTTCCAGATGGCTATTTTATTTTTTAATTTTTCTCCCCCCTCTTTTCCCTTTCTTTCCCCCCTCTTTCCCCTTCATAGCTTCCTTTTGCCCTGTTTTTGGCCGAGTGGTTAAGGCGATGGACTAGAAATCCATTGGGGTCTCCCCGCGCAGGTTCGAATCCTGCCGACTACGTCTTCAGACTTCTCCGTTCGTGGGCCGACTCTACTTCGAGAGAGCTTTTGCTTAAGATTTGCCGTTGAAAGAAATACAAAAATGATTTTGACTTCTGCATAGAAATGGCAGCCATTGTACTCAGGCAGACCCGCAGGCATCTTTCTTGCGCAGCCCGGTGGCACCCCGTGATCGTATAGTGGTTAGTACTCTGCGTTGTGGCCGCAGCAACCCCGGTTCGAATCTGGGTCACGGCAGCCTTTCCGGGAAAGTCTTTTGGGGTCTTCCCGCTCCTGCCCCTTTTGTGATCGGCTGGTTGCCAGACCGTCAAGTTCTTTTCCAGCACACACCAGGCCCAGAGAGCTCAAAAGTTGCCCTGTTGTAGTCGTGGCCGAGTGGTTAAGGCGATGGATTTGAAATCCATTGGGGTCTCCCAGCGCAGGTTCAAGCCCTGCCGACTATGAGTGTCTGTTCCCTGGCTTCGGCCTCTCTCTTGTTGGATGTTCCAGCTCATGATTTGCTTTATTTCTGCAGTTCAAGTTGGTACCATGGGTTGCACAGTGGGAAAACTATGCAGCCTTTCATAGTTTCTCCTGTGTGTGTGTGAGATCGGCTCTGTTGTGAAGTGATGTGGCTTCCATTGTCATTTTGACCATATACTGCACGTGCAGCATGAAACCATAGAAGAGCTGGAACAAGACTTTGTTTACAACTGTTGTAGATCGTCGCTAATCGAGTTGATCCTGACCTGAGCAATTTTCTGAGAGGTTAAGGACTATGGCTCTACCCTCTTTGTTTTCAGGATTCCCACAATTCTCTCCCCCGGATTGTTTTCCTTAAATAATTCAAACGTGTATTTGCACTTTTGCTTTTCTAAGTAGAAAGTGGATAATGAACAAACTTTTTGTGCAGATCTCTCACCTGCTGAAAAGGCACAACATGCAGCAAAGCAGTACCTGAAGTCTAATTTCAGTTTAAAGCCTGAATACCACCCTGTCGTCCAGCGTCCGGGTATGTGCACCGGAGAGGTCGTGACCTTTTCCATCATTCTTTCGCAGAGGCAATATCGTAGCCTATGAGGTTTATCCGAGGCGTGATCATTGCTGGTTGAAAACTTTACCCAATACCCCGCCAGGATGACTTGAAATACAGTCAGCTTTGGCAATTTTTCACAGTCTCTTGAGAGACTTACGAGTTTGTTGCAAAGAGAAGTTTGTTGTGTGTGTTTGTTTGTTTTGATGTTTATAGTTCTGAGGTTAAAAGCGTCAAAGTTTGATTCCGGTACTTGACATCGCATTGATTTCCATCCTCTGTGTGGCAATCAGTACCAAGGACATCACGATGATGTTTTCAAACGACACCCTTTATGTATGTTGGACGGTTTTATGTAGAAAAGACCAAATCACAAAAAAGATTTTAGCTGGGTTTTCACGGGCAGGGTCACGTTTTGTCAAATGTGCTTTTTCTCGTGCAGCTCAAGAGTCACTTCGGCATGTTACGTAGATGTAGCTACATTTCCTTGAGCTTAGAAACGTTGCCTCTCTGGTGACGTTTTGGATGAAGAGTGCTTTTCCTGAAGTAAAGAGAGTCTCATGCAGAAGCAAGATTTCTCCACTTAAATAGATAATACGCACTCTGTTTGAAGACTGAAGCAGTTTCCTGCTCATTTTGGCATTCTAGTAATATTTAACCTGTCCATAGACCAAAGAGTAGCTAACAGGACATGGTACTGAAGTCCCGTACTTGGCTGAGGCGTGAAGCCCTGGAACTCAGGTGCAAGCCCGGATAGCTCAGTCGGTAGAGCATCAGACTTTTAATCTGAGGGTCCAGGGTTCAAGTCCCTGTCCGGGCGATGAGTAGCCTCGATCGCCTTTTGTGCTGCTGTGTCTAGAGCTCCGTTTCGTAGGGAACGGGGAAAGGATAAAGTTTCCCAACAGCAACAGCATGTAGTTGTGGCCGAGTGGTTAAGGCGACGGACTAGAATTCCATTGGGGTCTCCCCGCGCAGGTTCGAATCCTACCGACTACGTCTTCAGACTCTCGAGTAGACCGACTCTACTTCGAGAGGGCTTCTGCTTAAGATTTGCCGTTGAAAGAAATACAAAAATGATTTTGACTTTTGCATAGAAATGGCAGTCCCCTCACAGCCATTGTACTCAGGCAGACCCGCAGGCATCTTTCTTGCGCAGCCCAGTGGCACGCCGTGGTCGTATAGTGGTTAGTACTCTCCGTTGTGGCCGCAGCAACCCCGGTTCGAATCCGGGTCACGGCAGCCCTTCCGGGAAAGTCTGTTGGGGTCTTCCCGCTCCTGCCCCTTTTGTGATCGGCTGGTTGCCTGACCGTCAAGTTCTTTTCCAGCACACACCAGGCCCAGATAGCTCACCAGGTTACCCTGTTGTGGCCGAGTGGTTAAGGCGATGGATTTGAAATCCATTGGGGTCTCCCCGCGCAGGTTCAAGCCCTGCAGACTTCGAGTGTCTGTTCCCTGGCTTCGGCCTCTCTCTTGTTGAATGTTCCAGCTTACGATTTGCTTTATTTCTGCAGCTCAAGTTGGTATCATGGGTTGCACAGTGGGAAAACTATGCAGCCTTTCATAGTTTCTCCTGTGTGTGTGTGAGATCGGCTCTGTTGTGAAGTGATGTGGCTTCCATTGTCATTTTGACCATATACTGCACGTGCAGCAGGAAACCATAGAAGAGCTGGAACAAGACTTTGTTTACAACTGTTGTAGATCATCGCTAATCGAGTTGATCCTGACCTGAGCAATTTTCTGAGAGGTTAATGACTATGGCTCTACCCTCTTTGTTTTCAGGATTCCCACAATTCTCTCCCCCGGATTGTTTTCCTTAAATAATTCAAACGTGTATTTGCACTTTTGCTTTTCTAAGTAGAAAGCGGATAATGAACAAACTTTTTGTGCAGATCTCTCACCTGCTGAAAAGGCACAACATGCAGCAAAGCAGTACCTGAAGTCTAATTTCAGTTTAAAGCCTGAATACCACCCTGTCGTCCAGCGTCCGGGTATGTGCACAGGAGAGGTCGTGACCTTTTCCATCATTCTTTCGCAGAGGCAATATCGTAGCCTATGAGGTTTATCCGAGGCATGATCATTGCTGGTTGAAAACTTTACCCAATACCCCGCCAGGATGACTTGAAATACAGTCAGCTTTGGCAATTTTCTGCAGTTCTAGGCTTTAGCAAGGTTACACACTTCCTGTCAATGGCAAGATGAGTGGTCAGAACAGCTGGGAATTTATTTCTGTGGGAGGGATCCAGTTGTTTTAGGATCTCCGAACTCCAAGGGCAGACAGGAATCATACATTTACTGCAGCGAGGGTAGTCTGCTCCAATAAGGTAATACCTGGAGTCAACATCAATTACTTCCCTCACTTTAGTGTAGATCCCTGAATGGTGCATCTTCCTATTGCACTGTGTACACTTCAGAGGAATACCCCACATCCTCATAGGGCCCCTCAGAAACATTCGCCGCCTGAAGTAATTGCCTGGATTAGGTGGTGTAGTAGTAGGCCTGCTGGGACTTGGTGGATGAAACCAGTTTTGGGAAAACTGTTGCTTCAGTCGGCCCGTGCTGTCATACAGACACTGAGCTATCCATTTCTGGTCTGCTGGTTTGATCACTCGACAAAACTGCTTGGGGAGAAAACTCACCCAATTCACTTCAGGAGGCCTCATTAATGAAGTGTGAAAGGTAGTTTGTGAAGCTCCTTGCTGCTCTTCGATGTATGCATGTGACTGAGCAGTCGATGTTGCTGGTGGAGCTCCTTGCTGCTCTCCGATGTATGCATGTGACTGAGCAGTCGATGTTTCTGGTGGAGCTCCTTGCTGCTCTTCGGTGTCTGCATGTGACTGAGCAGTCGATGTTGCTGGTGGATCCACAGATTGTCGATCTTGGTCTGAAAGACTAGTCAAACGATGATGATTTTCAATGTGGTGAAGCAGTCCAACTGCACCCCACACGTTTGCACCACATTGGTCACAACATTCTTGGACATGGTAGTCTGACAGATGTTCAGTGAAACCCTCCACAACAACATCTTCACTACAAAGAGAACACTTAATTAAATTGCTGCTTTGAGGGGCTGGCCTGGAGGCTGTACTGCTCTGTGGTTTGGAGGCTGCACTGATCTGAGGGGCTGGCCTGGAGACTGCACTCCTTTGAGGGGCTGGGCTGGAGCCTGTACTTCTTTGAGGGGCTGGGCTGGAGCCTGCACTTTTTTGAGGGGCTGGGCTGGAGCATGCACTGATCTGAGGGGCTCGTCTGAAGCCTGCACTAATCTGAGGGGCTGGGCTGGAGCCTGCACTTCTTTGAGGGGCCGGGCTGGACCCTGCACTTCTTTGAGGTGCCGGGCTGGAGCCTAAACTTCTTTGAGGGGCTGTGCTGGAGCCTGCACTTCTTTGAAAGGCTGGGCTGGGGCTTGCACTGAACTGAAGGGCTGGGCTGGAGCCTGCACTGATCTGAGGGGCCAGCCTGGAGCCTGCACTGATCTGAGGGGCTGGTCTGAAGCCTGCACTTCTTTGAGGGGCCAGGCTGGAGCCTGCACTTCTTTGAGGGGCTGGGCTGGAGCCTGCACTGATCTGAGGGGCAGTGCTGGAGCATGCACTGATCTGAAGGGCTGGGCTGGAGCCTGCACTAATCTGAGGGGCAGAGCTGGAGCATGCACTGATCTGAAGGGCTGGGCTGGAGCCTGCACTGATCTGAGGGGCCGGGTTGGAGCCTGCACTGCTGAGGGGTCCTGCCTGCATGCCTAATGCTGTCTGCTCAGCTGACTGTAAACAAAAAGATTAGTTTTTCCCTAGGCTTGAGAATATTGCCAGTGCAGTAAACAATGTTGTTTTTAGCCTTATAAAGGTGCATCATTTGGTACACAAATATCTAATACCTCTGAATTATAAAAATAAAACATTGCTGAAAAACATGTTGTGCATTACTGCTTGCCTTCTGTCATTTGATTCACACCTCACATTTTTGGGAACTGAAGGAGCTTTTAGAAAAGTTGCAAAAACACCCACCTTCAGGTATTCATGCATGTAGAATTTCACAAATTATACTGAGGTTATCATAATATATAACACACACACACACACACACACACACACACACACACACACACACACACACACACACACACACGCGCGCACACATTCTGGTTTCCATGTTTTGTGGGGACATTCCATAGACGTAATGCATTTTATACCATAAAAACTGTATATTCTATTCCCCTTACCTGCCCCATTCCCTAACCCCAACCATCACAAAAACCTTTCTTGTACCTTACATTTTTAATAAACATCATCTTGTTTGATTTATAAGCTTGTTTCCTCATGGGGACATCAAAATGTCCCCACAAGGTCACAAAAACACTGGTATTCCTATCTTTGTGGGGACAATTGGTCCCCACAACGTGATAATTACCAGGTACACACACACACACACACACACACACACACACACACACACACACAACATTTTCTGACTTATATTTTTAATGTAAAGCTTTACAGCACAAATCATTTAACTGTACAATGACTTGTCCATCAGTCCACCAATTTAAATGTTTTAAACAATACTTAGCACATAGTCTACAAAGCTTTTTATACTCATAGGAGTTTTGACATACTTCAGGCTTCTAAATAATGTTTCAGGCCTTACAACAGAAATCATGCGCATTTTTCTGTTATGTTTTTAACCTAGGTTGGTAAGCATGACTATTCACATTTATCTGTACCTACCTTATGATACCCGCAGTTGCAGAGGATTCTTTTTCCAAAGATATCATAAATGCTGGTCTGTCTGTGTAATGGGCAGTTATTAATTTTCTCCAAGGCAGCTTTCCACTTCTTTGCCCCTGGCTTCTTGCCTGTGGTGAAGTGGTACTTCCCTTGGGCATACTTCAGCATGATATCATGCCAGTAGGAATCAGGTTTACCTGTTTTAGTCATGTCTACCAATATAAAACAACAGGGTAAATATCAGACCACTTGAGACAGATACAAGGAAAAAATTGATTTTTTTGGTGGTTTTAACCTATGGATGCTTGTTTGATTATATGACTGTATAGTATGTTGTATGAATAGTAATATGAAAGCATGGTAAAACTAGTCAAACTTTTCAAAGCATTTGCAAGTAAACAATAAACAAAGTTAATCATTAATAATAGTTAATACCAAACATTAAAAGTAAAAATATATGTATATTTGGGTGGTTTATTGCATGTACTGATGCTGATATTATACAAAAAATATTAAAACGAATTACAGACAACATACAGCATAGACCATTTAATGCAAGTTAATGTTTATAATATTTTATTGTGGTTTTGTCCGTCTCTGCAAGTAAGAATGTTTATAATGGGAAAAAAACTGAATCCGTTCTGACAAGCACTAAGCGGCACATTCAGTTGACGAGCATGATGCGTTGCCTTGGAAAGTCTGGAGTAAGTTTTAATAACGGCTGTTGTGGTTTCCATGGCAACGCATCATGCTCGTCAACGGAAGGAACTGTTAAACTTACGTGTAAAAATGTTTATTGTAGCGTGCATTTATAAAAAGCAAATATATAGTAATTACGTAAAAATTATAAAAAATAACATTACTAAAGTTATTTTCTAGTATTAAAACATACATCTTCATTTAAATAACTTACTGCTTTCTTTTCCTCAAAAGATAACCTGTTTTGTTCACATAAAATATTCGCTAAGAAGATGGAAACTTTAATAAACTCGGGTTGGATTTTATTTATTTATTACAAAATATGTACACACTGTATTTTTACATTAGTTATCATCATATCATCGTTGTATATACTAAAAAAAAAACGGCTATGTTGTTCCAAAATGAAAAGCCACCACTATTTATACCACCATATTGTCCAAATATAAGCTCTTATAACTAACGTTATATAAATTAAGCATTAAACCACCAAGTTAAGAACCGTTATCTAAATTAAACGAATGCAAAGTAAACGGTTGAGACTGAACCAAGTCAAACGTTCCGCTTTTCTTTCATGTAATACTGTAAAGTTACTTACCTGAAATCTATCCGAAGATATCAAAATTATAAAAATGTGTTTTGTAGATGAATATTCAAAGTGTCGCAGTGTAAAACTGCGAGCGCATCTTTGGTACTTGCAGGTTTTATGGATGTAGTCACGTGACAGTGTTTCGACCAATGGCTGTTTTGCCCCGTTTTGCCAATGGCTGCATCGCTCTGTTCGGACCTGTTAGGACTCAGAGATCTGGATGTTAGGATTGTTAGGACTTGTGTTAGGAATTGGTTCGCAAGTGTTAGGACTTATTTAGAATGTGTTAGGAAGTGTAACAAATTGTTAGGAATGGTTAGGCTGTCCGATCGCCGGCGGGTACGGCCACGACTACATGCTGTCGCTGTTGGGAAACTTTATCCTTTCCCCGTTCCCCGTTTCCCCGTTCCCCTGGACCCTGAGATTAAAAGTCTGATGCTCTACCGACTGAGCTATCCGGGCTCGCACCTGAGTTCCAGGGCTTCACGCCTCAGCCAAGTACGGGACTTCAGTACCATGTCCTGTTAGCTACTCTTTGGTCTATGGACAGGTTAAATATTACTAGAATGCCAGAATGAGCAGGAAACTGCTTCAGTCTTCAAACAGAGTGCGTATTATCTATTTAAGTGGAGAAATCTTGCTTCTGCATGAGACTCTCTTTACTTCAGGAAAAGCACTCTTCATCCAAAACGTCACCAGAGAGGCAACGTTTCTAAGCTCAAGGAAATGTAGCTACATCTACGTAACATGCCGAAGTGACTCTTGAGCTGCACGAGAAAAAGCACATTTGACAAAACGTGACCCTGCCCGTGAAAACCCAGCTAAAATCTTTTTTGTGATTTGGTCTTTTCTACATAAAACCGTCCAACATACATAAAGGGTGTCGTTTGAAAACATCATCGTGATGTCCTTGGTACTGATTGCCACACAGAGGATGGAAATCAATGCGATGTCAAGTACCGGAATCAAACTTTGACGCTTTTAACCTCAGGACTATAAACATCAAAACAAACAAACACACACAACAAACTTCTCTTTGCAACAAACTCGTAAGTCTCTCAAGAGACTGTGAAAAATTGCCAAAGCTGACTGTATTTCAAGTCATCCTGGCGGGGTATTGGGTAAAGTTTTCAACCAGCAATGATCACGCCTCGGATAAACCTCATAGGCTACGATCTTGCCTCTGCGAAAGAATGATGGAAAAGGTCACGACCTCTCCTGTGCACATACCCGGACGCTGGACGACAGGGTGGTATTCAGGCTTTAAACTGAAATTAGACTTCAGGTACTGCTTTGCTGCATGTTGTGCCTTTTCAGCAGGTGAGAGATCTGCACAAAAAGTTTGTTCATTATCCGCTTTCTACTTAGAAAAGCAAAAGTGCAAATACACGTTTGAATTATTTAAGGAAAACAATCCGGGGGAGAGAATTGTGGGAATCCTGAAAACAAAGAGGGTAGAGCCATAGTCCTTAACCTCTCAGAAAATTGCTCAGGTCAGGATCAACTCGATTAGCGACGATCTACAACAGTTGTAAACAAAGTCTTGTTCCAGCTCTTCTATGGTTTCCTGCTGCACGTGCAGTATATGGTCAAAATGACAATGGAAGCCACATCACTTCACAACAGAGCCGATCTCTCACACACACAGGAGAAACTATGAAAGGCTGCATAGTTTTCCCACTGTGCAACCCATGGTACCAACTTGAGCTGCAGAAATAAAGCAAATCGTGAGCTGGAACATCCAACAAGAGAGAGGCCGAGCCAGGGACCAGAAACTCGTAGTCGGCAGGGCTTGAACCTGCGCGGGGAGACTCCAATGGATTTCAAATCCATCGCCTTAACCACTCGGCCACGACTACAACAGGGTAACCTGGTGAGCTCTCTGGGCCTGGTGTGTGCTGGAAAAGAACTTGACGGTCAGGCAACCGGCCGATCACAAAAGGGGCAGGAGCGGGAAGACCCCAACAGACTTTCCCGGAAGGGCTGCCGTGACCCGGATTCGAACCGGGGTTGCTGCGGCCACAACGCAGAGTACTAAACACTATACGATCACGGCGTGCCACGGGGCTGCGCAAGAAAGATGCCTGCGGGTCTGCCTGAGTACAATGGCTGTGAGGGGACTGCCATTTCTATGCAGAAGTCAAAATCATTTTTGTATTTCTTTCAGCTGCAAATCTTAAGCAGAAGCCCTCACGAAGTAGAGTCGGTCTACTCGAGAGTCTGAAGTCTGAAGACGTAGTCGGCAGGATTCGAACCTGCGCGGGGAGACCCCAATGGATTTCTAGTCCATCGCCTTAACCACTCGGCCACGACTACATGCTGTCGCTGTTGGGAAACTTTATCCTTTCCCCGTTCGCTACGAAACGGAGCTCTAGACACAGCAGCACAAAAGGCGATCGAGGCTACTCATCGCCCGAACAGGGACTTGAACCCTGGACCCTCAGATTAAAAGTCTGATGCTCTACCGACTGAGCTATCCGGGCTCGCACCTGAGTTCCAGGGCTTCACGCCTCAGCCAAGTACGGGACTTCAGTACCATGTCCTGTTAGCTACTCTTTGGTCTATGGACAGGTTAAATATTACTAGAATGCCAGAATGAGCAGGAAACTGCTTCAGTCTTCAAACAGAGTGCGTATTATCTATTTAAGTGGAGAAATCTTGCTTCTGCATGAGACTCTCTTTACTTCAGGAAAAGCACTCTTCATCCAAAACGTCACCAGAGAGGCAACGTTTCTAAGCTCAAGGAAATGTAGCTACATCTTCGTAACATGCCGAAGTGACTCTTGAGCTGCACGAGAAAAAGCACATTTGACAAAACGTGACCCTGCCCTTGAAAACCCAGCTAAAATCTTTTTTGTGATTTGGTCTTTTCTACATAAAACCGTCCAACATACATAAAGGGTGTCGTTTGAAAACATCATCGTGATGTCCTTGGTACTGATTGCCACACAGAGGATGGAAATCAATGCGATGTCAAGTACCGGAATCAAACTTTGACGCTTTTAACCTCAGGACTATAAAACATCAAAACAAACAAACACACACAACAAACTTCTCTTTGCAACAAACTCGTAAGTCTCTCAAGAGACTGTGAAAAATTGCCAAAGCTGACTGTATTTCAAGTCATCCTGGCGGGGTATTGGGTAAAGTTTTCAACCAGCAATGATCACGCCTCGGATAAACCTCATAGGCTACGATCTTGCCTCTGCGAAAGAATGATGGAAAAGGTCACGACCTCTCCTGTGCACATACCCGGACGCTGGACGACAGGGTGGTATTCAGGCTTTAAACTGAAATTAGACTTCAGGTACTGCTTTGCTGCATGTTGTGCCTTTTCAGCAGGTGAGAGATCTGCACAAAAAGTTTGTTCATTATCCGCTTTCTACTTAGAAAAGCAAAAGTGCAAATACACGTTTGAATTATTTAAGGAAAACAATCCGGGGGAGAGAATTGTGGGAATCCTGAAAACAAAGAGGGTAGAGCCATAGTCCTTAACCTCTCAGAAAATTGCTCAGGTCAGGATCAACTCGATTAGCGACGATCTACAACAGTTGTAAACAAAGTCTTGTTCCAGCTCTTCTATGGTTTCCTGCTGCACGTGCAGTATATGGTCAAAATGACAATGGAAGCCACATCACTTCACAACAGAGCCGATCTCTCACACACACAGGAGAAACTATGAAAGGCTGCATAGTTTTCCCACTGTGCAACCCATGGTACCAACTTGAGCTGCAGAAATAAAGCAAATCGTGAGCTGGAACATCCAACAAGAGAGAGGCCGAGCCAGGGACCAGACACTCGTAGTCGGCAGGGCTTGAACCTGCGCGGGGAGACCCCAATGGATTTCAAATCCATCGCCTTAACCACTCGGCCACGACTACAACAGGGTAACCTGGTGAGCTCTCTGGGCCTGGTGTGTGCTGGAAAAGAACTTGACGGTCAGGCAATCAGCCGATCACAAAAGGGGCAGGAGCGGGAAGACCCCAACAGACTTTCCCGGAAGGGCTGCCGTGACCCGGATTGGAACCGGGGTTGCTGCGGCCACAACGCAGAGTACTAACCACTATACGATCACGGCGTGCCACCGGGCTGCGCAAGAAAGATGCCTGCGGGTCTGCCTGAGTACAATGGCTGTGAGGGGACTGCCATTTCTATGCAGAAGTCAAAATCATTTTTGTATTTCTTTCAACGGCAAATCTTAAGCAGAAGCCCTCACAAAGTAGAGTCGGTCTACTCGAGAGTCTGAAGTATGAAGACGTAGTAGGCAGGATTCGAACCTGCGCGGGGAGACCCCAATGGATTTCTAGTCCATCGCCTTAACCACTCGGCCACGACTACATGCTGTCGCTGTTGGGAAACTTTATCCTTTCCCCGTTCGCTACGAAACGGAGCTCTAGACACAGCAGCACAAAAGGCGATCGAGGCTACTCATCGCCCGAACAGGGACTTGAACCCTGGACCCTCAGATTAAAAGTCTGATGCTCTACCGACTGAGCTATCCGGGCTCGCACCTGAGTTCCAGGGCTTCACGCCTCAGCCAAGTACGGGACTTCAGTACCATGTCCTGTTAGCTACTCTTTGGTCTATGGACAGGTTAAATATTACTAGAATGCCAGAATGAGCAGGAAACTGCTTCAGTCTTCAAACAGAGTGCGTATTATCTATTTAAGTGGAGAAATCTTGCTTCTGCATGAGACTCTCTTTACTTCAGGAAAAGCACTCTTCATCCAAAACGTCACCAGAGAGGCAACGTTTCTAAGCTCAAGGAAATGTAGCTACATCTTCGTAACATGCCGAAGTGACTCTTGAGCTGCACGAGAAAAAGCACATTTGACAAAACGTGACCCTGCCCTTGAAAACCCAGCTAAAATCTTTTTTGTGATTTGGTCTTTTCTACATAAAACCGTCCAACATACATAAAGGGTGTCGTTTGAAAACATCATCGTGATGTCCTTGGTACTGATTGCCACACAGAGGATGGAAATCAATGCGATGTCAAGTACCGGAATCAAACTTTGACGCTTTTAACCTCAGGACTATAAAACATCAAAACAAACAAACACACACAACAAACTTCTCTTTGCAACAAACTCGTAAGTCTCTCAAGAGACTGTGAAAAATTGCCAAAGCTGACTGTATTTCAAGTCATCCTGGCGGGGTATTGGGTAAAGTTTTCAACCAGCAATGATCACGCCTCGGATAAACCTCATAGGCTACGATCTTGCCTCTGCGAAAGAATGATGGAAAAGGTCACGACCTCTCCTGTGCACATACCCGGACGCTGGACGACAGGGTGGTATTCAGGCTTTAAACTGAAATTAGACTTCAGGTACTGCTTTGCTGCATGTTGTGCCTTTTCAGCAGGTGAGAGATCTGCACAAAAAGTTTGTTCATTATCCGCTTTCTACTTAGAAAAGCAAAAGTGCAAATACACGTTTGAATTATTTAAGGAAAACAATCCGGGGGAGAGAATTGTGGGAATCCTGAAAACAAAGAGGGTAGAGCCATAGTCCTTAACCTCTCAGAAAATTGCTCAGGTCAGGATCAACTCGATTAGCGACGATCTACAACAGTTGTAAACAAAGTCTTGTTCCAGCTCTTCTATGGTTTCCTGCTGCACGTGCAGTATATGGTCAAAATGACAATGGAAGCCACATCACTTCACAACAGAGCCGATCTCTCACACACACAGGAGAAACTATGAAAGGCTGCATAGTTTTCCCACTGTGCAACCCATGGTACCAACTTGAGCTGCAGAAATAAAGCAAATCGTGAGCTGGAACATCCAACAAGAGAGAGGCCGAGCCAGGGACCAGACACTCGTAGTCGGCAGGGCTTGAACCTGCGCGGGGAGACCCCAATGGATTTCAAATCCATCGCCTTAACCACTCGGCCACGACTACAACAGGGTAACCTGGTGAGCTCTCTGGGCCTGGTGTGTGCTGGAAAAGAACTTGACGGTCAGGCAATCAGCCGATCACAAAAGGGGCAGGAGCGGGAAGACCCCAACAGACTTTCCCGGAAGGGCTGCCGTGACCCGGATTGGAACCGGGGTTGCTGCGGCCACAACGCAGAGTACTAACCACTATACGATCACGGCGTGCCACCGGGCTGCGCAAGAAAGATGCCTGCGGGTCTGCCTGAGTACAATGGCTGTGAGGGGACTGCCATTTCTATGCAGAAGTCAAAATCATTTTTGTATTTCTTTCAACGGCAAATCTTAAGCAGAAGCCCTCACAAAGTAGAGTCGGTCTACTCGAGAGTCTGAAGTATGAAGACGTAGTAGGCAGGATTCGAACCTGCGCGGGGAGACCCCAATGGATTTCTAGTCCATCGCCTTAACCACTCGGCCACGACTACATGCTGTCGCTGTTGGGAAACTTTATCCTTTCCCCGTTCGCTACGAAACGGAGCTCTAGACACAGCAGCACAAAAGGCGATCGAGGCTACTCATCGCCCGAACAGGGACTTGAACCCTGGACCCTCAGATTAAAAGTCTGATGCTCTACCGACTGAGCTATCCGAGCTCGCACCTGAGATCCAGGGCTTCACGCCTCAGCCAAGTACGGGACTTCAGTACCATGTCCTGTTAGCTACTCTTTGGTCTATGGACAGGTTAAATATTACTAGAATGCCAGAATGAGCAGGAAACTGCTTCAGTCTTCAAACAGAGTGCGTATTATCTATTTAAGTGGAGAAATCTTGCTTCTGCATGAGACTCTCTTTACTTCAGGAAAAGCACTCTTCATCCAAAACGTCACCAGAGAGGCAACGTTTCTAAGCTCAAGGAAATGTAGCTACATCTACGTAACATGCCGAAGTGACTCTTGAGCTGCACGAGAAAAAGCACATTTGACAAAACGTGACCCTGCCCGTGAAAACCCAGCTAAAATCTTTTTTGTGATTTGGTCTTTTCTACATAAAACCGTCCAACATACATAAAGGGTGTCGTTTGAAAACATCATCGTGATGTCCTTGGTACTGATTGCCACACAGAGGATGGAAATCAATGCGATGTCAAGTACCGGAATCAAACTTTGACGCTTTTAACCTCAGGACTATAAACATCAAAACAAACAAACACACACAACAAACTTCTCTTTGCAACAAACTCGTAAGTCTCTCAAGAGACTGTGAAAAATTGCCAAAGCTGACTGTATTTCAAGTCATCCTGGCGGGGTATTGGGTAAAGTTTTCAACCAGCAATGATCACGCCTCGGATAAACCTCATAGGCTACGATCTTGCCTCTGCGAAAGAATGATGGAAAAGGTCACGACCTCTCCTGTGCACATACCCGGACGCTGGACGACAGGGTGGTATTCAGGCTTTAAACTGAAATTAGACTTCAGGTACTGCTTTGCTGCATGTTGTGCCTTTTCAGCAGGTGAGAGATCTGCACAAAAAGTTTGTTCATTATCCGCTTTCTACTTAGAAAAGCAAAAGTGCAAATACACGTTTGAATTATTTAAGGAAAACAATCCGGGGGAGA
This sequence comes from Paramisgurnus dabryanus, assembly GCF_030506205.2. Lineage (NCBI taxonomy): Eukaryota > Metazoa > Chordata > Actinopteri > Cypriniformes > Cobitidae > Paramisgurnus > Paramisgurnus dabryanus. The sequence continues at coordinate 28,035,334 of NC_133359.1, read as the reverse complement.
GAATTGTGGGAATCCTGAAAACAAAGAGGGTAGAGCCATAGTCCTTAACCTCTCAGAAAATTGCTCAGGTCAGGATCAACTCGATTAGCGACGATCTACAACAGTTGTAAACAAAGTCTTGTTCCAGCTCTTCTATGGTTTCCTGCTGCACGTGCAGTATATGGTCAAAATGACAATGGAAGCCACATCACTTCACAACAGAGCCGATCTCTCACACACACAGGAGAAACTATGAAAGGCTGCATAGTTTTCCCACTGTGCAACCCATGGAACCAACTTGAGCTGCAGAAATAAAGCAAATCGTGAGCTGGAACATCCAACAAGAGAGAGGCCGAGCCAGGGACCAGAAACTCGTAGTCGGCAGGGCTTGAACCTGCGCGGGGAGACCCCAATGGATTTCAAATCCAGCGCCTTAACCACTCGGCCACGACTACAACAGGGTAACCTGGTGAGCTCTCTGGGCCTGGTGTGTGCTGGAAAAGAACTTGACGGTCAGGCAACCAGCCGATCACAAAAGGGGCAGGAGCGGGAAGACCCCAACAGACTTTCCCGGAAGGGCTGCCGTGACCCGGATTCGAACCGGGGTTGCTGCGGCCACAACGCAGAGTACTAAACACTATACGATCACGGCGTGCCACGGGGCTGCGCAAGAAAGATGCCTGCGGGTCTGCCTGAGTACAATGGCTGTGAGGGGACTGCCATTTCTATGCAGAAGTCAAAATCATTTTTGTATTTCTTTCAACTGCAAATCTTAAGCAGAAGCCCTCACGAAGTAGAGTCGGTCTACTCGAGAGTCTGAAGTCTGAAGACGTAGTCGGCAGGATTCGAACCTGCGCGGGGAGACCCCAATGGATTTCTAGTCCATCGCCTTAACCACTCGGCCACGACTACATGCTGTCGCTGTTGGGAAACTTTATCCTTTCCCCGTTCGCTACGAAACGGAGCTCTAGACACAGCAGCACAAAAGGCGATCGAGGCTACTCATCGCCCGAACAGGGACTTGAACCCTGGACCCTCAGATTAAAAGTCTGATGCTCTACCGACTGAGCTATCCGGGCTCGCACCTGAGTTCCAGGGCTTCACGCCTCAGACAAGTACGGGACTTCAGTACCATGTCCTGTTAGCTACTCTTTGGTCTATGGACAGGTTAAATATTACTAGAATGCCAGAATGAGCAGGAAACTGCTTCAGTCTTCAAACAGAGTGCGTATTATCTATTTAAGTGGAGAAATCTTGCTTCTGCATGAGACTCTCTTTACTTCAGGAAAAGCACTCTTCATCCAAAACGTCACCAGAGAGGCAACGTTTCTAAGCTCAAGGAAATGTAGCTACATCTACGTAACATGCCGAAGTGACTCTTGAGCTGCACGAGAAAAAGCACATTTGACAAAACGTGACCCTGCCCGTGAAAACCCAGCTAAAATCTTTTTTGTGATTTGGTCTTTTCTACATAAAACCGTCCAACATACATAAAGGGTGTCGTTTGAAAACATCATCGTGATGTCCTTGGTACTGATTGCCACACAGAGGATGGAAATCAATGCGATGTCAAGTACCGGAATCAAACTTTGACGCTTTTAACCTCAGGACTATAAACATCAAAACAAACAAACACACACAACAAACTTCTCTTTGCAACAAACTCGTAAGTCTCTCAAGAGACTGTGAAAAATTGCCAAAGCTGACTGTATTTCAAGTCATCCTGGCGGGGTATTGGGTAAAGTTTTCAACCAGCAATGATCACGCCTCGGATAAACCTCATAGGCTACGATCTTGCCTCTGCGAAAGAATGATGGAAAAGGTCACGACCTCTCCTGTGCACATACCCGGACGCTGGACGACAGGGTGGTATTCAGGCTTTAAACTGAAATTAGACTTCAGGTACTGCTTTGCTGCATGTTGTGCCTTTTCAGCAGGTGAGAGATCTGCACAAAAAGTTTGTTCATTATCCGCTTTCTACTTAGAAAAGCAAAAGTGCAAATACACGTTTGAATTATTTAAGGAAAACAATCCGGGGGAGAGAATTGTGGGAATCCTGAAAACAAAGAGGGTAGAGCCATAGTCCTTAACCTCTCAGAAAATTGCTCAGGTCAGGATCAACTCGATTAGCGACGATCTACAACAGTTGTAAACAAAGTCTTGTTCCAGCTCTTCTATGGTTTCCTGCTGCACGTGCAGTATATGGTCAAAATGACAATGGAAGCCACATCACTTCACAACAGAGCCGATCTCTCACACACACAGGAGAAACTATGAAAGGCTGCATAGTTTTCCCACTGTGCAACCCATGGTACCAACTTGAGCTGCAGAAATAAAGCAAATCGTGAGCTGGAACATCCAACAAGAGAGAGGCCGAGCCAGGGACCAGAAACTCGTAGTCGGCAGGGCTTGAACCTGCGCGGGGAGACTCCAATGGATTTCAAATCCATCGCCTTAACCACTCGGCCACGACTACAACAGGGTAACCTGGTGAGCTCTCTGGGCCTGGTGTGTGCTGGAAAAGAACTTGACGGTCAGGCAACCGGCCGATCACAAAAGGGGCAGGAGCGGGAAGACCCCAACAGACTTTCCCGGAAGGGCTGCCGTGACCCGGATTCGAACCGGGTTTGCTGCGGCCACAACGCAGAGTACTAAACACTATACGATCACGGCGTGCCACGGGGCTGCGCAAGAAAGATGCCTGCGGGTCTGCCTGAGTACAATGGCTGTGAGGGGACTGCCATTTCTATGCAGAAGTCAAAATCATTTTTGTATTTCTTTCAGCTGCAAATCTTAAGCAGAAGCCCTCACGAAGTAGAGTCGGTCTACTCGAGAGTCTGAAGTCTGAAGACGTAGTCGGCAGGATTCGAACCTGCGCGGGGAGACCCCAATGGATTTCTAGTCCATCGCCTTAACCACTCGGCCACGACTACATGCTGTCGCTGTTGGGAAACTTTATCCTTTCCCCGTTCGCTACGAAACGGAGCTCTAGACACAGCAGCACAAAAGGCGATCGAGGCTACTCATCGCCCGAACAGGGACTTGAACCCTGGACCCTCAGATTAAAAGTCTGATGCTCTACCGACTGAGCTATCCGGGCTCGCACCTGAGTTCCAGGGCTTCACGCCTCAGCCAAGTACGGGACTTCAGTACCATGTCCTGTTAGCTACTCTTTGGTCTATGGACAGGTTAAATATTACTAGAATGCCAGAATGAGCAGGAAACTGCTTCAGTCTTCAAACAGAGTGCGTATTATCTATTTAAGTGGAGAAATCTTGCTTCTGCATGAGACTCTCTTTACTTCAGGAAAAGCACTCTTCATCCAAAACGTCACCAGAGAGGCAACGTTTCTAAGCTCAAGGAAATGTAGCTACATCTTCGTAACATGCCGAAGTGACTCTTGAGCTGCACGAGAAAAAGCACATTTGACAAAACGTGACCCTGCCCTTGAAAACCCAGCTAAAATCTTTTTTGTGATTTGGTCTTTTCTACATAAAACCGTCCAACATACATAAAGGGTGTCGTTTGAAAACATCATCGTGATGTCCTTGGTACTGATTGCCACACAGAGGATGGAATTCAATGCGATGTCAAGTACCGGAATCAAACTTTGACGCTTTTAACCTCAGGACTATAAAACATCAAAACAAACAAACACACACAACAAACTTCTCTTTGCAACAAACTCGTAAGTCTCTCAAGAGACTGTGAAAAATTGCCAAAGCTGACTGTATTTCAAGTCATCCTGGCGGGGTATTGGGTAAAGTTTTCAACCAGCAATGATCACGCCTCGGATAAACCTCATAGGCTACGATCTTGCCTCTGCGAAAGAATGATGGAAAAGGTCACGACCTCTCCTGTGCACATACCCGGACGCTGGACGACAGGGTGGTATTCAGGCTTTAAACTGAAATTAGACTTCAGGTACTGCTTTGCTGCATGTTGTGCCTTTTCAGCAGGTGAGAGATCTGCACAAAAAGTTTGTTCATTATCCGCTTTCTACTTAGAAAAGCAAAAGTGCAAATACACGTTTGAATTATTTAAGGAAAACAATCCGGGGGAGAGAATTGTGGGAATCCTGAAAACAAAGAGGGTAGAGCCATAGTCCTTAACCTCTCAGAAAATTGCTCAGGTCAGGATCAACTCGATTAGCGACGATCTACAACAGTTGTAAACAAAGTCTTGTTCCAGCTCTTCTATGGTTTCCTGCTGCACGTGCAGTATATGGTCAAAATGACAATGGAAGCCACATCACTTCACAACAGAGCCGATCTCTCACACACACAGGAGAAACTATGAAAGGCTGCATAGTTTTCCCACTGTGCAACCCATGGTACCAACTTGAGCTGCAGAAATAAAGCAAATCGTGAGCTGGAACATCCAACAAGAGAGAGGCCGAGCCAGGGACCAGACACTCGTAGTCGGCAGGGCTTGAACCTGCGCGGGGAGACCCCAATGGATTTCAAATCCATCGCCTTAACCACTCGGCCACGACTACAACAGGGTAACCTGGTGAGCTCTCTGGGCCTGGTGTGTGCTGGAAAAGAACTTGACGGTCAGGCAATCAGCCGATCACAAAAGGGGCAGGAGCGGGAAGACCCCAACAGACTTTCCCGGAAGGGCTGCCGTGACCCGGATTGGAACCGGGGTTGCTGCGGCCACAACGCAGAGTACTAACCACTATACGATCACGGCGTGCCACCGGGCTGCGCAAGAAAGATGCCTGCGGGTCTGCCTGAGTACAATGGCTGTGAGGGGACTGCCATTTCTATGCAGAAGTCAAAATCATTTTTGTATTTCTTTCAACGGCAAATCTTAAGCAGAAGCCCTCACAAAGTAGAGTCGGTCTACTCGAGAGTCTGAAGTATGAAGACGTAGTAGGCAGGATTCGAACCTGCGCGGGGAGACCCCAATGGATTTCTAGTCCATCGCCTTAACCACTCGGCCACGACTACATGCTGTCGCTGTTGGGAAACTTTATCCTTTCCCCGTTCGCTACGAAACGGAGCTCTAGACACAGCAGCACAAAAGGCGATCGAGGCTACTCATCGCCCGAACAGGGACTTGAACCCTGGACCCTCAGATTAAAAGTCTGATGCTCTACCGACTGAGCTATCCGAGCTCGCACCTGAGATCCAGGGCTTCACGCCTCAGCCAAGTACGGGACTTCAGTACCATGTCCTGTTAGCTACTCTTTGGTCTATGGACAGGTTAAATATTACTAGAATGCCAGAATGAGCAGGAAACTGCTTCAGTCTTCAAACAGAGTGCGTATTATCTATTTAAGTGGAGAAATCTTGCTTCTGCATGAGACTCTCTTTACTTCAGGAAAAGCACTCTTCATCCAAAACGTCACCAGAGAGGCAACGTTTCTAAGCTCAAGGAAATGTAGCTACATCTACGTAACATGCCGAAGTGACTCTTGAGCTGCACGAGAAAAAGCACATTTGACAAAACGTGACCCTGCCCGTGAAAACCCAGCTAAAATCTTTTTTGTGATTTGGTCTTTTCTACATAAAACCGTCCAACATACATAAAGGGTGTCGTTTGAAAACATCATCGTGATGTCCTTGGTACTGATTGCCACACAGAGGATGGAAATCAATGCGATGTCAAGTACCGGAATCAAACTTTGACGCTTTTAACCTCAGGACTATAAACATCAAAACAAACAAACACACACAACAAACTTCTCTTTGCAACAAACTCGTAAGTCTCTCAAGAGACTGTGAAAAATTGCCAAAGCTGACTGTATTTCAAGTCATCCTGGCGGGGTATTGGGTAAAGTTTTCAACCAGCAATGATCACGCCTCGGATAAACCTCATAGGCTACGATCTTGCCTCTGCGAAAGAATGATGGAAAAGGTCACGACCTCTCCTGTGCACATACCCGGACGCTGGACGACAGGGTGGTATTCAGGCTTTAAACTGAAATTAGACTTCAGGTACTGCTTTGCTGCATGTTGTGCCTTTTCAGCAGGTGAGAGATCTGCACAAAAAGTTTGTTCATTATCCGCTTTCTACTTAGAAAAGCAAAAGTGCAAATACACGTTTGAATTATTTAAGGAAAACAATCCGGGGGAGAGAATTGTGGGAATCCTGAAAACAAAGAGGGTAGAGCCATAGTCCTTAACCTCTCAGAAAATTGCTCAGGTCAGGATCAACTCGATTAGCGACGATCTACAACAGTTGTAAACAAAGTCTTGTTCCAGCTCTTCTATGGTTTCCTGCTGCACGTGCAGTATATGGTCAAAATGACAATGGAAGCCACATCACTTCACAACAGAGCCGATCTCTCACACACACAGGAGAAACTATGAAAGGCTGCATAGTTTTCCCACTGTGCAACCCATGGAACCAACTTGAGCTGCAGAAATAAAGCAAATCGTGAGCTGGAACATCCAACAAGAGAGAGGCCGAGCCAGGGACCAGAAACTCGTAGTCGGCAGGGCTTGAACCTGCACGGGGAGACCCCAATGGATTTCAAATCCAGCGCCTTAACCACTCGGCCACGACTACAACAGGGTAACCTGGTGAGCTCTCTGGGCCTGGTGTGTGCTGGAAAAGAACTTGACGGTCAGGCAACCAGCCGATCACAAAAGGGGCAGGAGCGGGAAGACCCCAACAGACTTTCCCGGAAGGGCTGCCGTGACCCGGATTCGAACCGGGGTTGCTGCGGCCACAACGCAGAGTACTAAACACTATACGATCACGGCGTGCCACGGGGCTGCGCAAGAAAGATGCCTGCGGGTCTGCCTGAGTACAATGGCTGTGAGGGGACTGCCATTTCTATGCAGAAGTCAAAATCATTTTTGTATTTCTTTCAACTGCAAATCTTAAGCAGAAGCCCTCACGAAGTAGAGTCGGTCTACTCGAGAGTCTGAAGTCTGAAGACGTAGTCGGCAGGATTCGAACCTGCGCGGGGAGACCCCAATGGATTTCTAGTCCATCGCCTTAACCACTCGGCCACGACTACATGCTGTCGCTGTTGGGAAACTTTATCCTTTCCCCGTTCGCTACGAAACGGAGCTCTAGACACAGCAGCACAAAAGGTGATCGAGGCTACTCATCGCCCGAACAGGGACTTGAACCCTGGACCCTCAGATTAAAAGTCTGATGCTCTACCGACTGAGCTATCCGGGCTCGCACCTGAGTTCCAGGGCTTCACGCCTCAGCCAAGTACGGGACTTCAGTACCATGTCCTGTTAGCTACTCTTTGGTCTATGGACAGGTTAAATATTACTAGAATGCCAGAATGAGCAGGAAACTGCTTCAGTCTTCAAACAGAGTGCGTATTATCTATTTAAGTGGAGAAATCTTGCTTCTGCATGAGACTCTCTTTACTTCAGGAAAAGCACTCTTCATCCAAAACGTCACCAGAGAGGCAACGTTTCTAAGCTCAAGGAAATGTAGCTACATCTACGTAACATGCCGAAGTGACTCTTGAGCTGCACGAGAAAAAGCACATTTGACAAAACGTGACCCTGCCCGTGAAAACCCAGCTAAAATCTTTTTTGTGATTTGGTCTTTTCTACATAAAACCGTCCAACATACATAAAGGGTGTCGTTTGAAAACATCATCGTGATGTCCTTGGTACTGATTGCCACACAGAGGATGGAAATCAATGCGATGTCAAGTACCGGAATCAAACTTTGACGCTTTTAACCTCAGGACTATAAACATCAAAACAAACAAACACACACAACAAACTTCTCTTTGCAACAAACTCGTAAGTCTCTCAAGAGACTGTGAAAAATTGCCAAAGCTGACTGTATTTCAAGTCATCCTGGCGGGGTATTGGGTAAAGTTTTCAACCAGCAATGATCACGCCTCGGATAAACCTCATAGGCTACGATCTTGCCTCTGCGAAAGAATGATGGAAAAGGTCACGACCTCTCCTGTGCACATACCCGGACGCTGGACGACAGGGTGGTATTCAGGCTTTAAACTGAAATTAGACTTCAGGTACTGCTTTGCTGCATGTTGTGCCTTTTCAGCAGGTGAGAGATCTGCACAAAAAGTTTGTTCATTATCCGCTTTCTACTTAGAAAAGCAAAAGTGCAAATACACGTTTGAATTATTTAAGGAAAACAATCCGGGGGAGAGAATTGTGGGAATCCTGAAAACAAAGAGGGTAGAGCCATAGTCCTTAACCTCTCAGAAAATTGCTCAGGTCAGGATCAACTCGATTAGCGACGATCTACAACAGTTGTAAACAAAGTCTTGTTCCAGCTCTTCTATGGTTTCCTGCTGCACGTGCAGTATATGGTCAAAATGACAATGGAAGCCACATCACTTCACAACAGAGCCGATCTCTCACACACACAGGAGAAACTATGAAAGGCTGCATAGTTTTCCCACTGTGCAACCCATGGTACCAACTTGAGCTGCAGAAATAAAGCAAATCGTGAGCTGGAACATCCAACAAGAGAGAGGCCGAGCCAGGGACCAGAAACTCGTAGTCGGCAGGGCTTGAACCTGCGCGGGGAGACTCCAATGGATTTCAAATCCATCGCCTTAACCACTCGGCCACGACTACAACAGGGTAACCTGGTGAGCTCTCTGGGCCTGGTGTGTGCTGGAAAAGAACTTGACGGTCAGGCAACCAGCCGATCACAAAAGGGGCAGGAGCGGGAAGACCCCAACAGACTTTCCCGGAAGGGCTGCCGTGACCCGGATTCGAACCGGGGTTGCTGCGGCCACAACGCAGAGTACTAAACACTATACGATCACGGCGTGCCACGGGGCTGCGCAAGAAAGATGCCTGCGGGTCTGCCTGAGTACAATGGCTGTGAGGGGACTGCCATTTCTATGCAGAAGTCAAAATCATTTTTGTATTTCTTTCAGCTGCAAATCTTAAGCAGAAGCCCTCACGAAGTAGAGTCGGTCTACTCGAGAGTCTGAAGTCTGAAGACGTAGTCGGCAGGATTCGAACCTGCGCGGGGAGACCCCAATGGATTTCTAGTCCATCGCCTTAACCACTCGGCCACGACTACATGCTGTCGCTGTTGGGAAACTTTATCCTTTCCCCGTTCGCTACGAAACGGAGCTCTAGACACAGCAGCACAAAAGGCGATGGAGGCTACTCATCGCCCGAACAGGGACTTGAACCCTGGACCCTCAGATTAAAAGTCTGATGCTCTACCGACTGAGCTATCCGGGCTCGCACCTGAGTTCCAGGGCTTCACGCCTCAGCCAAGTACGGGACTTCAGTACCATGTCCTGTTAGCTACTCTTTGGTCTATGGACAGGTTAAATATTACTAGAATGCCAGAATGAGCAGGAAACTGCTTCAGTCTTCAAACAGAGTGCGTATTATCTATTTAAGTGGAGAAATCTTGCTTCTGCATGAGACTCTCTTTACTTCAGGAAAAGCACTCTTCATCCAAAACGTCACCAGAGAGGCAACGTTTCTAAGCTCAAGGAAATGTAGCTACATCTACGTAACATGCCGAAGTGACTCTTGAGCTGCACGAGAAAAAGCACATTTGACAAAACGTGACCCTGCCCGTGAAAACCCAGCTAAAATCTTTTTTGTGATTTGGTCTTTTCTACATAAAACCGTCCAACATACATAAAGGGTGTCGTTTGAAAACATCATCGTGATGTCCTTGGTACTGATTGCCACACAGAGGATGGAAATCAATGCGATGTCAAGTACCGGAATCAAACTTTGACGCTTTTAACCTCAGGACTATAAACATCAAAACAAACAAACACACACAACAAACTTCTCTTTGCAACAAACTCGTAAGTCTCTCAAGAGACTGTGAAAAATTGCCAAAGCTGACTGTATTTCAAGTCATCCTGGCGGGGTATTGGGTAAAGTTTTCAACCAGCAATGATCACGCCTCGGATAAACCTCATAGGCTACGATCTTGCCTCTGCGAAAGAATGATGGAAAAGGTCACGACCTCTCCTGTGCACATACCCGGACGCTGGACGACAGGGTGGTATTCAGGCTTTAAACTGAAATTAGACTTCAGGTACTGCTTTGCTGCATGTTGTGCCTTTTCAGCAGGTGAGAGATCTGCACAAAAAGTTTGTTCATTATCCGCTTTCTACTTAGAAAAGCAAAAGTGCAAATACACGTTTGAATTATTTAAGGAAAACAATCCGGGGGAGAGAATTGTGGGAATCCTGAAAACAAAGAGGGTAGAGCCATAGTCCTTAACCTCTCAGAAAATTGCTCAGGTCAGGATCAACTCGATTAGCGACGATCTACAACAGTTGTAAACAAAGTCTTGTTCCAGCTCTTCTATGGTTTCCTGCTGCACGTGCAGTATATGGTCAAAATGACAATGGAAGCCACATCACTTCACAACAGAGCCGATCTCTCACACATGAAAGGCTGCATAGTTTTCCCACTGTGCAACCCATGGTACCAACTTGAGCTGCAGAAATAAAGCAAATCGTGAGCTGGAACATCCAACAAGAGAGAGGCCGAGCCAGGGACCAGACACTCGTAGTCGGCAGGGCTTGAACCTGCGCGGGGAGACCCCAATGGATTTCAAATTCATCGCCTTAACCACTCGGCCACGACTACAACAGGGTAACCTGGTGAGCTCTCTGGGCCTGGTGTGTGCTGGAAAAGAACTTGACGGTCAGGCAACCAGCCGATCACAAAAGGGGCAGGAGCGGGAAGACCCCAACAGACTTTCCCGGAAGGGCTGCCGTGACCCGGATTCGAACCGGGGTTGCTGCGGCCACAACGCAGAGTACTAAACACTATACGATCACGGCGTGCCACGGGGCTGCGCAAGAAAGATGCCTGCGGGTCTGCCTGAGTACAATGGCTGTGAGGGGACTGCCATTTCTATGCAGAAGTCAAAATCATTTTTGTATTTCTTTCAACTGCAAATCTTAAGCAGAAGCCCTCACGAAGTAGAGTCGGTCTACTCGAGAGTCTGAAGTCTGAAGACGTAGTCGGCAGGATTCGAACCTGCGCGGGGAGACCCCAATGGATTTCTAGTCCATCGCCTTAACCACTCGGCCACGACTACATGCTGTCGCTGTTGGGAAACTTTATCCTTTCCCCGTTCGCTACGAAACGGAGCTCTAGACACAGCAGCACAAAAGGCGATCGAGGCTACTCATCGCCCGAACAGGGACTTGAACCCTGGACCCTCAGATTAAAAGTCTGATGCTCTACCGACTGAGCTATCCGGGCTCGCACCTTAGTTCCAGGGCTTCACGCCTCAGCCAAGTACGGGGCTTCAGTACCATGTCCTGTTAGCTACTCTTTGGTCTATGGACAGGTTAAATATTACTAGAATGCCAGAATGAGCAGGAAACTGCTTCAGTCTTCAAACAGAGTGCGTATTATCTATTTAAGTGGAGAAATCTTGCTTCTGCATGAGACTCTCTTTACTTCAGGAAAAGCACTCTTCATCCAAAACGTCACCAGAGAGGCAACGTTTCTAAGCTCAAGGAAATGTAGCTACATCTTCGTAACATGCCGAAGTGACTCTTGAGCTGCACGAGAAAAAGCACATTTGACAAAACGTGACCCTGCCCTTGAAAACCCAGCTAAAATCTTTTTTGTGATTTGGTCTTTTCTACATAAAACCGTCCAACATACATAAAGGGTGTCGTTTGAAAACATCATCGTGATGTCCTTGGTACTGATTGCCACACAGAGGATGGAAATCAATGCGATGTCAAGTACCGGAATCAAACTTTGACGCTTTTAACCTCAGGACTATAAACATCAAAACAAACAAACACACACAACAAACTTCTCTTTGCAACAAACTCGTAAGTCTCTCAAGAGACTGTGAAAAATTGCCAAAGCTGACTGTATTTCAAGTCATCCTGGCGGGGTATTGGGTAAAGTTTTCAACCAGCAATGATCACGCCTCGGATAAACCTCATAGGCTACGATCTTGCCTCTGCGAAAGAATGATGGAAAAGGTCACGACCTCTCCTGTGCACATACCCGGACGCTGGACGACAGGGTGGTATTCAGGCTTTAAACTGAAATTAGACTTCAGGTACTGCTTTGCTGCATGTTGTGCCTTTTCAGCAGGTGAGAGATCTGCACAAAAAGTTTGTTCATTATCCGCTTTCTACTTAGAGAAGCAAAAGTGCAAATACACGTTTGAATTATTTAAGGAAAACAATCCGGGGGAGAGAATTGTGGGAATCCTGAAAACAAAGAGGGTAGAGCCATAGTCCTTAACCTCTCAGAAAATTGCTCAGGTCAGGATCAACTCGATTAGCGACGATCTACAACAGTTGTAAACAAAGTCTTGTTCCAGGTCTTCTATGGTTTCCTGCTGCACGTGCAGTATATGGTCAAAATGACAATGGAAGCCACATCACTTCACAACAGAGCCGATCTCTCACACACACAGGAGAAACTATGAAAGGCTGCATAGTTTTCCCACTGTGCAACCCATGGTACCAACTTGAGCTGCAGAAATAAAGCAAATCGTGAGCTGGAACATCCAACAAGAGAGAGGCCGAGCCAGGGACCAGACACTCGTAGTCGGCAGGGCTTGAACCTGCGTGGGGAGACCCCAATGGATTTCAAATCCATCGCCTTAACCACTTGGCCACGACTACAACAGGGTAACCTGGTGAGCTCTCTGGGCCTGGTGTGTGCTGGAAAAGAACTTGACGGTCAGGCAACCAGCCGATCACAAAAGGGGCAAGAGCGGGAAGACCCCAACAGACTTTCCCGGAAGGGCTGCCGTGACCCGGATTCGAACCGGGGTTGCTGCGGCCACAACGCAGAGTACTAAACACTATACGATCACGGCGTGCCACGGGGCTGCGCAAGAAAGATGCCTGCGGGTCTGCCTGAGTACAATGGCTGTGAGGGGACTGCCATTTCTATGCAGAAGTCAAAATCATTTTTGTATTTCTTTCAACTGCAAATCTTAAGCAGAAGCCCTCACGAAGTAGAGTCGGTCTACTCGAGAGTCTGAAGTCTGAAGACGTAGTCGGCAGGATTCGAACCTGCGCGGGGAGACCCCAATGGATTTCTAGTCCATCGCCTTAACCACTCGGCCACGACTACATGCTGTCGCTGTTGGGAAACTTTATCCTTTCCCCGTTCGCTACGAAACGGAGCTCTAGACACAGCAGCACAAAAGGCGATCGAGGCTACTCATCGCCCTAACAGGGACTTGAACCCTGGACCCTCAGATTAAAAGTCTGATGATCTACCGACTGAGCTATCCGGGCTCGCACCTGAGTTCCAGGGCTTCACGCCTCAGCCAAGTACGGGACTTCAGTACCATGTCCTGTTAGCTACTCTTTGGTCTATGGACAGGTTAAATATTACTAGAATGCCAGAATGAGCAGGAAACTGCTTCAGTCTTCAAACAGAGTGCGTATTATCTATTTAAGTGGAGAAATCTTGCTTCTGCATGAGACTCTCTTTACTTCAGGAAAAGCACTCTTCATCCAAAACGTCACCAGAGAGGCAACGTTTCTAAGCTCAAGGAAATGTAGCTACATCTACGTAACATGCCGAAGTGACTCTTGAGCTGCACGAGAAAAAGCACATTTGACAAAACGTGACCCTGCCCGTGAAAACCCAGCTAAAATCTTTTTTGTGATTTGGTCTTTTCTACATAAAACCGTCCAACATACATAAAGGGTGTCGTTTGAAAACATCATCGTGATGTCCTTGGTACTGATTGCCACACAGAGGATGGAAATCAATGCGATGTCAAGTACCGGAATCAAACTTTGACGCTTTTAACCTCAGGACTATAAACATCAAAACAAACAAACACACACAACAAACTTCTCTTTGCAACAAACTCGTAAGTCTCTCAAGAGACTGTGAAAAATTGCCAAAGCTGACTGTATTTCAAGTCATCCTGGCGGGGTATTGGGTAAAGTTTTCAACCAGCAATGATCACGCCTCGGATAAACCTCATAGGCTACGATCTTGCCTCTGCGAAAGAATGATGGAAAAGGTCACGACCTCTCCTGTGCACATACCCGGACGCTGGACGACAGGGTGGTATTCAGGCTTTAAACTGAAATTAGACTTCAGGTACTGCTTTGCTGCATGTTGTGCCTTTTCAGCAGGTGAGAGATCTGCACAAAAAGTTTGTTCATTATCCGCTTTCTACTTAGAAAAGCAAAAGTGCAAATACACGTTTGAATTATTTAAGGAAAACAATCCGGGGGAGAGAATTGTGGGAATCCTGAAAACAAAGAGGGTAGAGCCATAGTCCTTAACCTCTCAGAAAATTGCTCAGGTCAGGATCAACTCGATTAGCGACGATCTACAACAGTTGTAAACAAAGTCTTGTTCCAGCTCTTCTATGGTTTCCTGCTGCACGTGCAGTATATGGTCAAAATGACAATGGAAGCCACATCACTTCACAACAGAGCCGATCTCTCACACACACAGGAGAAACTATGAAAGGCTGCATAGTTTTCCCACTGTGCAACCCATGGTACCAACTTGAGCTGCAGAAATAAAGCAAATCGTGAGCTGGAACATCCAACAAGAGAGAGGCCGAGCCAGGGACCAGACACTCGTAGTCGGCAGGGCTTGAACCTGCGCGGGGAGACCCCAATGGATTTCAAATCCATCGCCTTAACCACTTGGCCACGACTACAACAGGGTAACCTGGTGAGCTCTCTGGGCCTGGTGTGTGCTGGAAAAGAACTTGACGGTCAGGCAACCAGCCGATCACAAAAGGGGCAAGAGCGGGAAGACCCCAACAGACTTTCCCGGAAGGGCTGCCGTGACCCGGATTCGAACCGGGGTTGCTGCGGCCACAACGCAGAGTACTAAACACTATACGATCACGGCGTGCCACGGGGCTGCGCAAGAAAGATGCCTGCGGGTCTGCCTGAGTACAATGGCTGTGAGGGGACTGCCATTTCTATGCAGAAGTCAAAATCATTTTTGTATTTCTTTCAACTGCAAATCTTAAGCAGAAGCCCTCACGAAGTAGAGTCGGTCTACTCGAGAGTCTGAAGTCTGAAGACGTAGTCGGCAGGATTCGAACCTGCGCGGGGAGACCCCAATGGATTTCTAGTCCATCGCCTTAACCACTCGGCCACGACTACATGCTGTCGCTGTTGGGAAACTTTATCCTTTCCCCGTTCGCTACGAAACGGAGCTCTAGACACAGCAGCACAAAAGGCGATCGAGGCTACTCATCGCACGAACAGGGACTTGAACCCTGGACCCTCAGATTAAAAGTCTGATGCTCTACCGACTGAGCTATCCGGGCTCGCACCTGAGTTCCAGGGCTTCACGCCTCAGCCAAGTACGGGACTTCAGTACCATGTCCTGTTAGCTACTCTTTGGTCTATGGACAGGTTAAATATTACTAGAATGCCAGAATGAGCAGGAAACTGCTTCAGTCTTCAAACAGAGTGCGTATTATCTATTTAAGTGGAGAAATCTTGCTTCTGCATGAGACTCTCTTTACTTCAGGAAAAGCACTCTTCATCCAAAACGTCACCAGAGAGGCAACGTTTCTAAGCTCAAGGAAATGTAGCTACATCTACGTAACATGCCGAAGTGACTCTTGAGCTGCACGAGAAAAAGCACATTTGACAAAACGTGACCCTGCCCGTGAAAACCCAGCTAAAATCTTTTTTGTGATTTGGTCTTTTCTACATAAAACCGTCCAACATACATAAAGGGTGTCGTTTGAAAACATCATCGTGATGTCCTTGGAGAGTCTGAAGTCTGAAGACGTAGTCGGCAGGATTCGAACCTGCGCGGGGAGACCCCAATGGATTTCTAGTCCATCGCCTTAACCACTCGGCCACGACTACATGCTGTCGCTGTTGGGAAACTTTATCCTTTCCCCGTTCGCTACGAAACGGAGCTCTAGACACAGCAGCACAAAAGGCAATCGAGGCTACTCATCGCACGAACAGGGACTTGAACCCTGGACCCTCAGATTAAAAGTCTGATGCTCTACCGACTGAGCTATCCGGGCTCGCACCTGAGTTCCAGGGCTTCACGCCTCAGCCAACTACGGGACTTCAGTACCATGTCCTGTTAGCTACTCTTTGGTCTATGGACAGGTTAAATATTACTAGAATGCCAGAATGAGCAGGAAACTGCTTCAGTCTTCAAACAGAGTGCGTATTATCTATTTAAGTGGAGAAATCTTGCTTCTGCATGAGACTCTCTTTACTTCAGGAAAAGCACTCTTCATCCAAAACGTCACCAGAGAGGCAACGTTTCTAAGCTCAAGGAAATGTAGCTACATCTACGTAACATGCCGAAGTGACTCTTGAGCTGCACGAGAAAAAGCACATTTGACAAAACGTGACCCTGCCCGTGAAAACCCAGCTAAAATCTTTTTTGTGATTTGGTCTTTTCTACATAAAACCGTCCAACATACATAAAGGGTGTCGTTTGAAAACATCATCGTGATGTCCTTGGTACTGATTGCCACACAGAGGATGGAAATCAATGCGATGTCAAGTACCGGAATCAAACTTTGACGCTTTTAACCTCAGGACTATAAACATCAAAACAAACAAACACACACAACAAACTTCTCTTTGCAACAAACTCGTAAGTCTCTCAAGAGACTGTGAAAAATTGCCAAAGCTGACTGTATTTCAAGTCATCCTGGCGGGGTATTGGGTAAAGTTTTCAACCAGCAATGATCACGCCTCGGATAAACCTCATAGGCTACGATCTTGCCTCTGCGAAAGAATGATGGAAAAGTCATTTTCCATTATTTAAGGAAAACAATCCGGGGGAGAGAATTGTGGGAATCCTGAAAACAAAGAGGGTAGAGCCATAGTCCTTAACCTCTCAGAAAATTGCTCAGGTCAGGATCAACTCGATTAGCGACGATCTACAACAGTTGTAAACAAAGTCTTGTTCCAGCTCTTCTATGGTTTCCTGCTGCACGTGCAGTATATGGTCAAAATGACAATGGAAGCCACATCACTTCACAACAGAGCCGATCTCTCACACATGAAAGGCTGCATAGTTTTCCCACTGTGCAACCCATGGTACCAACTTGAGCTGCAGAAATAAAGCAAATCGTGAGCTGGAACATCCAACAAGAGAGAGGCCGAGCCAGGGACCAGACACTCGTAGTCGGCAGGGCTTGAACCTGCGCGGGGAGACCCCAATGGATTTCAAATCCATCGCCTTAACCACTCGGCCACGACTACAACAGGGTAACCTGGTGAGCTCTCTGGGCCTGGTGTGTGCTGGAAAAGAACTTGACGGTCAGGCAACCAGCCGATCACAAAAGGGGCAGGAGCGGGAAGACCCCAACAGACTTTCCCGGAAGGGCTGCCGTGACCCGGATTCGAACCGGGGTTGCTGCGGCCACAACGCAGAGTACTAAACACTATACGATCACGGCGTGCCACGGGGCTGCGCAAGAAAGATGCCTGCGGGTCTGCCTGAGTACAATGGCTGTGAGGGGACTGCCATTTCTATGCAGAAGTCAAAATCATTTTTGTATTTCTTTCAACTGCAAATCTTAAGCAGAAGCCCTCACGAAGTAGAGTCGGTCTACTCGAGAGTCTGAAGTCTGAAGACGTAGTCGGCAGGATTCGAACCTGCGCGGGGAGACCCCAATGGATTTCTAGTCCATCGCCTTAACCACTCGGCCACGACTACATGCTGTCGCTGTTGGGAAACTTTATCGTTTCCCCGTTCGCTACGAAACGGAGCTCTAGACACAGCAGCACAAAAGGCGATCGAGGCTACTCATCGCCCGAACAGGGACTTGAACCCTGGACCCTCAGATTAAAAGTCTGATGCTCTAGCGACTGAGCTTTCCGGGCTCGCACCTGAGTTCCAGGGCTTCACGCCTCAGCCAAGTACGGGACTTCAGTACCATGTCCTGTTAGCTACTCTTTGGTCTATGGACAGGTTAAATATTACTAGAATGCCAGAATGAGCAGGAAACTGCTTCAGTCTTCAAACAGAGTGCGTATTATCTATTTAAGTGGAGAAATCTTGCTTCTGCATGAGACTCTCTTTACTTCAGGAAAAGCACTCTTCATCCAAAACGTCACCAGAGAGGCAACGTTTCTAAGCTCAAGGAAATGTAGCTACATCTACGTAACATGCCGAAGTGACTCTTGAGCTGCACGAGAAAAAGCACATTTGACAAAACGTGACCCTGCCCGTGAAAACCCAGCTAAAATCTTTTTTGTGATTTGGTCTTTTCTACATAAAACCGTCCAACATACATAAAGGGTGTCGTTTGAAAACATCATCGTGATGTCCTTGGTACTGATTGCCACACAGAGGATGGAAATCAATGCGATGTCAAGTACCGGAATCAAACTTTGACGCTTTTAACCTCAGGACTATAAACATCAAAACAAACAAACACACACAACAAACTTCTCTTTGCAACAAACTCGTAAGTCTCTCAAGAGACTGTGAAAAATTGCCAAAGCTGACTGTATTTCAAGTCATCCTGGCGGGGTATTGGGTAAAGTTTTCAACCAGCAATGATCACGCCTCGGATAAACCTCATAGGCTACGATCTTGCCTCTGCGAAAGAATGATGGAAAAGGTCACGACCTCTCCTGTGCACATACCCGGACGCTGGACGACAGGGTGGTATTCAGGCTTTAAACTGAAATTAGACTTCAGGTACTGCTTTGCTGCATGTTGTGCCTTTTCAGCAGGTGAGAGATCTGCACAAAAAGTTTGTTCATTATCCGCTTTCTACTTAGAAAAGCAAAAGTGCAAATACACGTTTGAATTATTTAAGGAAAACAATCCGGGGGAGAGAATTGTGGGAATCCTGAAAACAAAGAGGGTAGAGCCATAGTCCTTAACCTCTCAGAAAATTGCTCAGGTCAGGATCAACTCGATTAGCGACGATCTACAACAGTTGTAAACAAAGTCTTGTTCCAGCTCTTCTATGGTTTCCTGCTGCACGTGCAGTATATGGTCAAAATGACAATGGAAGCCACATCACTTCACAACAGAGCCGATCTCTCACACACACAGGAGAAACTATGAAAGGCTGCATAGTTTTCCCACTGTGCAACCCATGGTACCAACTTGAGCTGCAGAAATAAAGCAAATCGTGAGCTGGAACATCCAACAAGAGAGAGGCCGAGCCAGGGACCAGACACTCGTAGTCGGCAGGGCTTGAACCTGCGCGGGGAGACCCCAATGGATTTCAAATCCATCGCCTTAACCACTTGGCCACGACTACAACAGGGTAACCTGGTGAGCTCTCTGGGCCTGGTGTGTGCTGGAAAAGAACTTGACGGTCAGGCAACCAGCCGATCACAAAAGGGGCAAGAGCGGGAAGACCCCAACAGACTTTCCCGGAAGGGCTGCCGTGACCCGGATTCGAACCGGGGTTGCTGCGGCCACAACGCAGAGTACTAAACACTATACGATCACGGTGTGCCACGGGGCTGCGCAAGAAAGATGCCTGCGGGTCTGCCTGAGTACAATGGCTGTGAGGGGACTGCCATTTCTATGCAAAAGTCAAAATCATTTTTGTATTTCTTTCAACTGCAAATCTTAAGCAGAAGCCCTCACGAAGTAGAGTCGGTCTACTCGAGAGTCTGAAGTCTGAAGACGTAGTCGGCAGGATTCGAACCTGCGCGGGGAGACCCCAATGGATTTCTAGTCCATCGCCTTAACCACTCGGCCACGACTACATGCTGTCGCTGTTGGGAAACTTTATCCTTTCCCCGTTCGCTACGAAACGGAGCTCTAGACACAGCAGCACAAAAGGCGATCGAGGCTACTCATCGCCCTAACAGGGACTTGAACCCTGGACCCTCAGATTAAAAGTCTGATGCTCTACCGACTGAGCTATCCGGGCTCGCACCTGAGTTCCAGGGCTTCACGCCTCAGCCAAGTACGGGACTTCAGTACCATGTCCTGTTAGCTACTCTTTGGTCTATGGACAGGTTAAATATTACTAGAATGCCAGAATGAGCAGGAAACTGCTTCAGTCTTCAAACAGAGTGCGTATTATCTATTTAAGTGGAGAAATCTTGCTTCTGCATGAGACTCTCTTTACTTCAGGAAAAGCACTCTTCATCCAAAACGTCACCAGAGAGGCAACGTTTCTAAGCTCAAGGAAATGTAGCTACATCTACGTAACATGCCGAAGTGACTCTTGAGCTGCACGAGAAAAAGCACATTTGACAAAACGTGACCCTGCCCTTGAAAACCCAGCTAAAATCTTTTTTGTGATTTGGTCTTTTCTACATAAAACCGTCCAACATACATAAAGGGTGTCGTTTGAAAACATCATCGTGATGTCCTTGGTACTGATTGCCACACAGAGGATGGAAATCAATGCGATCTCAAGTACCGGAATCAAACTTTGACGCTTTTAACCTCAGGACTATAAACATCAAAACAAACAAACACACACAACAAACTTCTCTTTGCAACAAACTCGTAAGTCTCTCAAGAGACTGTGAAAAATTGCCAAAGCTGACTGTATTTCAAGTCATTCTGGCGGGGTATTGGGTAAAGTTTTCAACCAGCAATGATCACGCCTCGGATAAACCTCATAGACTACGATCTTGCCTCTGCGAAAGAATGATGGAAAAGGTCACGACCTCTCCTCTGCACATACCCGGACGCTGGACGACAGGGTGGTATTCAGGCTTTAAACTGAAATTAGACTTCAGGTACTGCTTTGCTGCATGTTGTGCCTTTTCAGCAGGTGAGAGATCTGCACAAAAAGTTTGTTCATTATCCGCTTTCTACTTAGAAAAGCAAAAGTGCAAATACACGTTTGAATTATTTAAGGAAAACAATCCGGGGGAGAGAATTGTGGGAATCCTGAAAACAAAGAGGGTAGAGCCATAGTCCTTAACCTCTCAGAAAATTGCTCAGGTCAGGATCAACTCGATTAGCGACGATCTACAACAGTTGTAAACAAAGTCTTGTTCCAGGTCTTCTATGGTTTCCTGCTGCACGTGCAGTATATGGTCAAAATGACAATGGAAGCCACATCACTTCACAACAGAGCCGATCTCTCACACACACAGGAGAAACTATGAAAGGCTGCATAGTTTTCCCACTGTGCAACCCATGGTACCAACTTGAGCTGCAGAAATAAAGCAAATCGTGAGCTGGAACATCCAACAAGAGAGAGGCCGAGCCAGGGACCAGACACTCGTAGTCGGCAGGGCTTGAACCTGCGCGGGGAGACCCCAATGGATTTCAAATCCATCGCCTTAACCACTCGGCCACGACTACAACAGGGTAACCTGGTGAGCTCTCTGGGCCTGGTGTGTGCTGGAAAAGAACTTGACGGTCAGGCAACCAGCCGATCACAAAAGGGGCAAGAGCGGGAAGACCCCAACAGACTTTCCCGGAAGGGCTGCCGTGACCCGGATTCGAACCGGGGTTGCTGCGGCCACAACGCAGAGTACTAAACACTATACGATCACGGCGTGCCACCGGGCTGCGCAAGAAAGATGCCTGCGGGTCTGCCTGAGTACAATGGCTGTGAGGGGACTGCCATTTCTATGCAGAAGTCAAAATCATTTTTGTATTTCTTTCAACTGCAAATCTTAAGCAGAAGCCCTCACGAAGTAGAGTCGGTCTACTCGAGAGTCTGAAGTCTGAAGACGTAGTCGGCAGGATTCGAACCTGCGCGGGGAGACCCCAATGGATTTCTAGTCCATCGCCTTAACCACTCGGCCACGACTACATGCTGTCGCTGTTGGGAAACTTTATCCTTTCCCCGTTCGCTACGAAACGGAGCTCTAGACACAGCAGCACAAAAGGCGATCGAGGCTACTCATCGCCCGAACAGGGACTTGAACCCTGGACCATCAGATTAAAAGTCTGATGCTCTACCGACTGAGCTATCCGGGCTCGCACCTGAGTTCCAGGGCTTCACGCCTCAGCCAAGTACGGGACTTCAGTACCATGTCCTGTTAGCTACTCTTTGGTCTATGGACAGGTTAAATATTACTAGAATGCCAGAATGAGCAGGAAACTGCTTCAGTCTTCAAACAGAGTGCGTATTATCTATTTAAGTGGAGAAATCTTGCTTCTGCATGAGACTCTCTTTACTTCAGGAAAAGCACTCTTCATCCAAAACGTCACCAGAGAGGCAACGTTTCTAAGCTCAAGGAAATGTAGCTACATCTACGTAACATGCTGAAGTGACTCTTGAGCTGCACGAGAAAAAGCACATTTGACAAAACGTGACCCTGCCCGTGAAAACCCAGCTAAAATCTTTTTTGTGATTTGGTCTTTTCTACATAAAACCGTCCAACATACATAAAGGGTGTCGTTTGAAAACATCATCGTGATGTCCTTGGTACTGATTGCCACACAGAGGATGGAAATCAATGCGATGTCAAGTACCGGAATCAAACTTTGACGCTTTTAACCTCAGGACTATAAACATCAAAACAAACAAACACACACAACAAACTTCTCTTTGCAACAAACTCGTAAGTCTCTCAAGAGACTGTAAAAAATTGCCAAAGCTGACTGTATTTCAAGTCATCCTGGCGGGGTATTGGGTAAAGTTTTCAACCAGCAATGATCACGCCTCGGATAAACCTCATAGGCTACGATCTTGCCTCTGCGAAAGAATGATGGAAAAGGTCACGACCTCTCCTGTGCACATACCCGGACGCTGGACGACAGGGTGGTATTCAGGCTTTAAACTGAAA